>NC_081857.1:22795564-22886412 GCF_963259705.1 Myotis daubentonii | reverse complement strand
CTCCGTCAATCCCTTAGGCCCTGAGAATGTGAAGCGGCCGTCCTCAGTGCTGCCTCCATGCCCAGCTTTTCCATGTGATGAAGTCATTTCCATCGTGTGAAGCTGATCTTAAGGGCCTGAACTGAGCTATGTCCTGGTGTACCCTGTCCACTTGCCTTCTCCATACCCAGGTGGAGGCAATAGTCTAGCACAACCTCCTGGGGGCCCCTTCCCAGCAGCGGGGCTGGGAGATTTAAATGTTGTGCCCCAGGGAGACGGGCCTGGGATGGGTGGCTGGTCATCATGGCTGTGTTGGGTAGCGACGCTGAGCTAGACGGCTCGGCCGGCTCAGGCTAGCAGCCGTGGGGAGCTGGAAGAGAACCAACATCGCACTGGATTAGAGCCCTGAGCACGATTCCTCCCAGGGCTGACTGGCTGGGCCGAGCTAGGGCATCCTGAAAGTCTAGAACACTCCAGCTGCATTTGGCTTCCTCGTGTGATGTTCTAATTATTCACTTCCACCCAGCACCATAGCTCTTGACTATGGAAAAAGTGTCCTGGGCAGTTATGCTCAGTGGATAGAGCATCAGCCTGCAGACTAAAGGGTCTCAGGTTTGATTCTGGTCAAGGGCACATACCTGGATTGCAGGTTCCATCCCTGGCCCTAGTCTGGGCATGTACGGGAGGCAAACAATCGATGTGTTTCTCTCACATCCATGTTTCTCTCTCTCTTTCTTTCCTTCTCCCTTCCACTCTCTCTAAAAATCAATAGAAAATAATATATCCTCAGGTGAGGATTAAAATAAATAAATAGAATAAATATGGCAAAAGAAATTTGATTTTATAAAGCGGGGAGGCCAAGTGACACACGAGAGCCATCAGTGTGCCCCAGGTCACTGAGAAGCAGGGAGTTTAGCTTCGTTCAAGGTTTGCAATGATCCCCTCACATCGGGACAGAGTGAGGGTGCAGGCCCACTGCTGATACCAACACCAGTTGTGTCCCTGGAGTCTCAAGAGTTATGAAATGTCAGGAGCAGTGTTGATAATTTCAACACTGACTGACTGGTCCTTCTGTGTGCCAGGTCCTTCACATACATATATGCTCCTACTGAATCTTCACAACCACACAGTGAGGGACCTACCACTAACCCCATTTTACAGATGCAAAAACTGGGACTTAGAAAGGTTAAGTCATTGCTCAAGAACTCATGCGCGGTATGTGGTAAACTAGGATTATAAACCCCGATCTCCATAATCCAAAACCTGTGCTAACCCCTGTCCCTCAGGACTTCCTTACCTGGGGGACCTGAGATGGATTGTAGAGAGGAACAGCCCCTTTCAAGGGGGTTGGGGGAAGCAGGGCACCAGGGTTGAAGTAGGCCTCAGAGGAAACACCCTGTGACAGAAAATAACAGAAAATCCTATCAGTCACTGCCCCCGGATTCAACTTTGGTCAAGAGATGCAGATGGGCCTGCCCAGTGTGGCTCAGTGGTTGAGCACCGACCTGTGACCCAGGTGGTCACGGCTGGATTCCCGGTAGGGCACATTCCTGGTTTGGGGCTCAACCCCCAGTGGGGGACATGAGGGAGGTAGCTGATTAATCATTCTCTCTCATCATTGATGTTTCTTTCTATCTCCCTCTCCTTCCTCTCTGATATCAATTTAAATTTTATTTTTTTAAAAAAGAGAGATACAGATAGGAAGGGCTTCTTAATAAAACTCAGTGAATCTCAAGCAAAAAAACATGGTTCAAGTGAGCACAGCCACCCCCTGGGTCTAGGTGGCAACGCAGAAGCTCGGGTGCAGCTGTCCCTGGAGCACATGAGAAGAAAGAGCCACAATAATGATAGCAGCATAAAAAATAACCTATTCTTTGAAAGGCCTGAAGTACTATAAGAGCACTCTAACAGGCCACAAGAAATAAAAATGCTCTCCTAGCAATCAGCATGAAATCACACCAGAGTTTATTACAGCCCTGGCCACGCACAACGGTGAGCTCCGGCTCTTACTGGGACAGGGAAAGTTCTATAGATTTCACCTATGGAAGCAGTTATGGGCTAAATCATGTCCCGCCAAAACTTCATATGTTGAAATCCAAATCCCAGTACTTCTGAAAGTATTTGGATACAGGTCCTTAAGGGTGATTAAGGCAAATGAGGTCATTATGGTGGGCCCTAGCCCAGCATGACCCATGTCCTTGTAAGAAGAGAAAATGTGGACACAGACACACACCGAGGGAAGACCATGGGAAGACATGAAGAGACGGGGATCATCTACAAGCCAAGGAGAGTGCCTCGGGGCAAACCAACCCTGCCAGCACCTTGATCTCCAATTTCCAGCCTCCAGAACCATAGGAAATAAAGTTCTGTAGTTTTGTTTAAGCTTCACAGTCCGTGGCCCCTTGTTGTGGCAACTCCAGCAAACTCAAAGAGAAGCGTCCCCCACATTCCCCTGGAGTCGGGCCCCCACGCTGAAGGTTCAGTCCTCGCACACACAGGCATCTGGTGTGGCCCTGGGCCACAGCCATGGGCTGCTCACCTGGAGCCCGGACAAGCCTCCATTCCCAGTGACCTCAGCGGTTCCCCCACTGGACACTGGTCCTTGGACTTCCCTAGAAAGCAGCGAGTCAGAGCTGTTTCACCGGCTCAGCACTGAGGCGTCCCCACTCCCAGAAGGTACCTCAACCCTTGGACCACCGATGGCCCAGAGAACATGCAGTTGGCTGTACCTGCGCCCCTGGAGAAGGTGCCAGGGCCCGGCAGAGACGGGGGCTCTGGGAGAGGTGTCAGTGAGAGGCCGGAGCCAGCCTGAGGGGGAGAAGATGCTCTGGGGGTCTCCTGCTCAGTGGAGGAAGAAAGGCAGCTTTGGTGGTTAACAAGTCCGTGCGGGCCTACTTGTATTCCTGCAGCGCCCACAGCGGAGCCTCCACCCACAACCTGCTGTGGGGTTCTCTGCTTATTAATAAACCCAAATCTCCGCTGGCCCTCTAATGTGGAAACGCTTCATCTTAACTTCTCAGGCCTCCCATCCTCTGCCTTGCCCCTCACAGGACCAATGTATTTCCCACCACCTCTGTCCCTTCACAAAACCTCCGCCTCATCCAGCCTGGGGAGATCCCCTGCCAGCTCCGGCCCTCGGAAGGGCCCAGAAGAGGGTGCTTCCTCGTCCTCCCGCAGGTTACCTCTGAGTCGGGGCTGTCGGAGGAGTCTTCGTCCCCAGAGGGGGATGTGCTATGGGTGGGCTTGGAGCGAAACCAGCTGAACCAGCCAAAGCCTGAGCTCTGGGGGGAAGAAGGGGAAGTTAGATGGCCTGTAGGTGCGAGTCTCCCAATTCTCGCTGACTCTCAGATTAACCTGCCCCCAGGTGACAGTGGTGAGAGTAGGGAGGGGACACAACCAGACCCCAGATGGCCCAGTGGGCTGGGAAGAGAAGACCCAGTCGCCCCGCCTGTGTGTCCTCTCCCCCGTCTCCTACCTTTTCTTTTCTTGCAGTGTCTGGGGAAGACTTTTTATCTGTCTCATCCGAGGACGATTCCTCCTCTTCCTTGGCTGAAACAGTGGAATTCTCGGAAATATTTTGAGCTCTGGAAATCAGTGGCACCTGGAGTTAAGAAAAATAAGCACTGACACATGTATAACCCTCAACAGGGGCACCTTTACACAGGGACTGCGTCACCTCACCTGACCTGCTCAGGTGAGAACATGCACATTGTGGGAACTCAGTATTTGTAAACGAATGAATGAATGGATGGATGAATGAATGATGGTGCTTTCAAACAATGGATTTTACCATACCAATATTAAAAATCATGCTTATGAATGACATGGAAAAATCTCATTTTATAAGGATATATGCACCCCTATGCACCCCTATGTTCATAGAAAATCTCATTTTATAGCATTAAATAACAAATAGGAATTAAATGTTCATATTCATATGTTTTTAACCATTTAAGAGTCTCATGCTCTATCGACTGAGCTAGCCGGGCACCCATTGTTTCTAACCATTTAAAAACACATAGTTGTGTGTGTGTGTGTGTATGTGTGTGTGTGTGTGTGTGTGTACACACACACACACGCATACATACACACCCATTTCTTTCAAAAGTATTGAAAGAAAATTACCAAAATATTTGACTTTGGGATTATGAGTAATATCTGTTTGATTCTTCATTTTTCAAGTTTTCTATCATTAATAATGTACTACTTTTTCAGTCGGAAAAAGTAAAAGTATAGAAATTTTTAAGACCCATAGCCGATCACTCCTTGAGAAAGTTACATGATGTAACCCTCCCACCAGGCAAAGCCAGAGAGCCTCATAAATGTGGAACCAGTGCCGCCCAGGGCTGGGGGAAGGGAGCATTCACTCAACCGCTACAGACAGAAAGATTCCTTAGACACGCTCACCTCCGAGACCTCACAGTCTCGCTGAGGACAAAAGGCACAGATGCCATAGACCCTTCTTGAAGTAAAGCAAGTTGGAAAAGAAAATAGAGAAATAGCCAGAGTCTTCCAGGACGGGGCAGGGGGTGGCATGTCTGATGTGACAGTAAGACTGTGTCAGAGGAACAGACCTGTGAGGCCAAAACTACACAGGGCCCTGCTGCTCCCCCACCCCCACCCCGGGGGACACAGGCGGGAGGGACTGAGCATCAGAACAGCCTCCCCACATCTCGGGACTCAGTGTAGGAGGAAAGAAGAAGAAATGAGGTGCCCGGGGAAGGGCGAGCAGGTGCCAGGCCGGCGAGGGAGTTTGCATGTGGCTAAGAAAGCAGGTGGCTGGAAAACCTGACGCTTAGCGGGGCTTCGTCCTCTCACCTGTGGTCTGGAATCCACCTTTTGACCATCAGGATGCTGGAAGGTTCCTTGAGACACTGTGTTCTCTGCTGTGGCACAAAAAGAAACAAAACCGTGACTTGCGGCTGTGCCTCTTCCCTCCGTCCTGAGGCAGCTAATGGGGACAGTCGGCTTTCCCAACCTCCAAGCAGCTGGCGCTCTGAGCCCCCAAGCCAAGCCGATCACAGGAAACGTGAGGTCCACTTGCTGGCCCTCTCACCCAGCCGCCCAGGACATGCCGCTCACCCCTCCTCTACCCTGAACACCATGGTCGTTCCTTAGGAATCCTGGAAGTCAGGGCCACCTTGAGCTAGGACCCTGGGGTCCTCCCTGGCCCTTCCCTCCGTTTACGTGTCCTGTGTGGACAGGCCCTATCTCCGAGGGTCTAAGAGCTAATCCTCTAGCACAGTGGTTCTCAACCTGTGGGTCGCGACCCCTTTGGGGGTCGAACAACCCTTTCACAGGGGTCGCCTAAGACCATCCTGCATATCAGATGTTTACATTACGATTCATCACAGTAGCAACATGACAGTTATGAAGTAGCAACGAAAATCATTTTATGGTTGGGGGTCACCACAACATGAGGAACTGTATTAAAGGGTCGCGGCATGAGGAAGGTTGAGAACCACTGCTCTAGCTCGTCCCTGGCAACGCTCAGCACCGCTCACCCACACTCAGCCCTGCTATCCAAGGCCTCATGGGCCTAAGACGCTTGGGAAGAGGACGGGAGCACAGGTCTCTGCAGGCAGCGAGCTCTTGGCCTTAGTAGGACTTGACCCTCACTGTGGCTCAGGGTGCAGGTGGCACTTTCTTCCCTTCTCCACCTGCAGCCTCTCTCCTAGAAACTGTGAGCCTAAGGGGGAGGCTGCTGTTGGTCGCGCTATGCTTGTCCCAGGGGAGAGCTGAGCGGAAGGGAGGAGCAACCTCCCCTGGCTGCATGCAGAGCACCAGCACCAGGGCTGACACACAGTAGGCCCTCCACCATGTGCACACCCATTCAGGTCTTTACCAGCTCCCCATTGGTCCCTGCCTCTCCCCATGTGCCTCCTCCCCTCCAGAACTCCACACCCCAGGCTGCCAGCTTAGCACAGGTCTTACCAGGGGGCGGGGGTGGCTGCTGGGTTTCTGCCCAGGGCATTCCTCCAGGAGCCTCTGTCACTGCCGTGCTGCCACCGATCCCTGGCAGACGGGCCTCAGGCACCGAGTAAAGAGGCACCGGGACCCCCGTCTGTCCCAAATCTCCTCCTGCTGGGTAGGAGCCTGGCTGGAGGGGCAAGGGCTGCTGTGGGCTGGGCCAGGCGGGGCCCACTGGCTCCACTGGTGGCCACCGGGCAGAGGGGTCCCGAGTGGCTTCTGAGTCACCTCGATGTCCCGAAAAATCCTGGTGGAAAGTGTTTCCTAAGAACACAGGGTGAAGAGAAAGAAAGACCTGTCACATTCGCATGGACTGCACACCGGGCACCTTCCTTCCCATATCCTCTTTGGGAGGTGGTCACGGGGACGGGCCCCTTGCTGTGGCTGCCACCCATGTGATGGCAAGTACAACCCAGCAGTTGTGACACCACTCGGTGCTTGCGACTGTGAGCCGGTAAAAGCATTTCTCTGACCGCCTGTATGGTCCCTGAGCCTTCCACCAGTGGTGGGGAGGGCAGAGGCTGCCATCTTATGTAAAGCCACACGTGGTTATGTTTGGATGAACGTTCTTCTGCAAGGATTTCCTAGTGGGCTTGGGTATGTAACACTTAGAAAGATGTCAGTTAAAATGCAAATCAAACCACAGAAACGATGGCTTTGCGCTTAAGGAAGTCGAGTGTTGGCCCTGCAAGGGCCCCTGGTGGGTTTGTTTTGGTTCTGCCATTCTGCTGACTGGCCCACGGTCACGGGATGGGAGTGGGCGGCCGACCCACCTGCTCCAACAGCGGCTTCCAGCGGAAGCGGCCATTCAGAGACACCAGCCTGGCTCTCCTCCTTCACCTTCACAGGCTCTGTGACGTGGCAACGCAGCCAAGAAACAGAAGCCCAGACCTGCCCTGCGGCCTCCCCTCACCCGTCCCTGAAGGGACAGCTAAGGCGGGAAGTGGCCAGAAGTAAAGAGACGAGGCTCAGTCTGACTCCACAGTGGGGTGTAATTTGGGGAAAGGGCATGGAATTAATTGGGGGCAATAATGTCTGCAAACCCAACACTCAGAGGTATCCTGAGGGGAAAGGAGGTATGTGTTGAAATGCTTTGAAACACATTTCAAATGCATGTGCCAACCTACAGCTCAAAAATCCTAAGACGTCCCCAACACTAACGTGAAATAGAGGTCATACGCCATCTCTGGCCTCAAGAAATGTATTCAGCTGGGGAGACTGTAGTAACAGAGCTGGAACATTAGACAACAATGCAGTGTAACAAGTATCAAAACCTGGACGTTGGACAGAAACTCTAACAGGGCGGGCACCTGGACGTGTCAGGATGACCGTGGCCACAGGAGCCGTGTGAGGAGGTGCCTGGGCCATCGAGTCAGACTGACACAGGCCGGGAGGACGCTCCAGGAGGGGAGAGGCTAACATGCGTTCAGTGATGTCTCTCCTAGACCAGTGATGGCGAACCTTTTGAGCTCGGCGTGTCAGCATTTTGAAAAACCCTAACTTAACTCTGGTGCCGTGTCACATATAGAAATTTTTTGATATTTGCAACCATAGTAAAACAAAGACTTATATTTTTGATATTTATTGTATATATTTAAATGCCATTTAACAAAGAAAAATCAACCAAAAAAATGAGTGTGTCATAGGTTCGCCATCACTGTCCTATACCCAGGTCCCGAGAGTCAGCTACTTACACACTGGGCTCATCAGTTTGGGTACCTGTTGCTCCTTGGGCTCCTGAAATGTCTGTGTGAGCAGAATGGGGGTTCCCAGTGTCTGCCGATGCCTTTCGCTATTTGAAATAAAGGAAAATCCTTTAAGCAACACAAAGAGAAACAAGAACAGGGAATAATGGTTTAAAAATCAAATAAAAAAGAAACCAGAGGGCATGACAAGGTGAGGGAACCTCAGCCAGCCGAATGCTGGGGGGTGGGGGAGGAGACTGCTGGTGGAGGGGGTCAGGAGGGCAGGGCTGGTGGGGGAGGAGCTGATGGGGGAGGTCAGAAGGGTAGGCCTCAGCCCTACTCATCTCCCAGCTCTGCCAGAGCAGGCAGGGGCCAGGGGACCAGACCACCAGGGCCCAGGAAGGGTCAAGTGCAGGAACCCAATGCCCCAGTACGTGCAGCATGTGGAGGGAGGCCGGTCGTGCCTTAAAAATCCCACCTGTCCTTTCTAAGAGGCAGTGGGAGAAAGAAGATGGAGGAAGCCCTGTTCCAATTATTGTCACAATTACTACCAGCAGCTTTTGCAATTGTCAGAACCAAAAGGAAAGGCCTGGAAGTCTTTTAAGCAAATGCCCTACATTACATGAAAGCGATGCGGGTCCACTGTGATCCATTGTTCCTAACAGGGAGATGGAAGCCTTGATCGGCACAAAAGGTATTTTCTGGGACCGCAGAGAGGGAGGCGGGAATGACTTTGAAAAGGGCCCCACTGTCTTACAAGCAAACACAGGAAAATGTTTCGGCTCAGCAAAGGGGCTTCAGGATGATGGCGGACCCCGCAGCCCTCCATGGAGTCAGTGCCCTACACCCTCTGTGTCCAGAGGGAAACAAAGGGCCCGCACACTGACCCGCTCCCGCCTCACTCACCTCCAGCTCCTGGTGCCGCTTCCGGAGGCGCACGAGCCAGTCTGGCTCCAGGTCCCTCCCTCCGCGGCGCCTCTCGAGCACCAGCGGATCTGACATCTTCAGTTTCTCTGCTAGCTGCGCCAGGTGTCCAGATGGTAGGGGCAGAGGGAAAGGGACGAGAGGGGAACCGAGGGAGAGAAGTAACGGGGATGGAAAGAAAATGGGGAAAGACGCAGTAAGGGAGGAGCAGAAAGTGCCTTAACTCACTTGTAAATGAGATTATAAAGTGTAATCGAGAGAGAGCACACCCAGCAGATATCTTCCCAAAATTGCAACATACATAAGCAATGAACCCATCTTGGAGTTAAATACTAAGTGAAACATGAGGAGAAACGATTACTGGGCTGTATGTCCTACAAAGCTGTCTGCTTTGTACAAGTGCTTCTCAAACTTCCGTGCTCATGCTCTGACTGGGTGGCTCAATTGTTTGGAGCATCACCCTGTACACCAAAAGCTTGGGGGTTCGATCCCCAATCAGGGTACGTACCCAGTCAGGGCACGTACGGTTGGCAACAGATTGATGTTTCTCTCTCACATCAATGTCTCTCTCTCTCTCTCTCTCTCTCTCTCTCTCTTTTAAAAAAAAAATTTCTAGGACCACCTGGGACCTTGTTAAAATGCTAATTCTGATGCCAGAACTAAGTGGGGCCTGAGGTTCTGCATCCCTAACAAGCTCCCAGGTGACCCCTGCAGCGGGTCGAGGGACTACTTTGTATTGCAAGACTGTATTCCATTATTAAGTTTTAAAACTTTCCTCCTCCTCCATTCTGGGTCCCCGCGCTCACTACCACCGTCAGTCTATGGCAGGAATCTCAGAGTTAGGAGCTCAGCACCACCGATTTCACTGGTTACGAAAGGAACCCAACACTTGGGCCTCGTCTAAAGCAAAGCAAATATTGACGGTAGGCTGCCTTTTTCCTCTCCAGCTAATGCATTTTTCTTCAATTAATTGGAACAACTATTTGCCTGATTGTTTTCTTCCCTAGGAACTAAAAGTGGATATGTTTTGTTTTTTTTAACGATATCCCACAGGTGATAAAGTATTCCATGCATTTAAAAGCATTTTAATAAGGGGAATTTCCTGTTTTAATCACTAAAGTATATTCTCTAAGCTCAGCTTTTATAATTTGAATGTTTCACCTTCACGTGCAGTCTCGCTGTACCAGAGAAGCAGATGCAAGAATGAATGAGTTGCATGGCATACGCCTGGTTCCCCGTCCCCCCCCATCCCAAGCCCCCCCCCCCCGTCGTCCCCGCCCACAGCATCCTTCTTTGCACAATGTCAGGCCTCTGCTTGTCACATCTGGGCATGCGTGCATGGTCAAAGACAACCTCGGGCTCCTATTTTACAGCAGGCTCGGAGGCGATGAAAGGTGGAGTCTAAGCCGCTTGACAATAACTTGCTCTGAATGCTGCAGATAAAACAGCTGCAGAGAACCCTTTGAGGAGCTCACCTTGATGAGTTCCCCCAACAGCACAGGGTGACTGCTCTCTCCCTGGCTAAGGAGGGCCGTGCCCACAGCTTCACAGTAATGCAAGGCCTGGGACGCAAGGCCGTAATCTGCCAGCCGGGAAGCATAAAGGAGTTTATATACCTGCAAAGAGGAACAGGGCCAATGAATTCTCCACCCAGGCAGGGATGGAAAGAAAGAAATGAAGAAAAGACTTCTTGGAAGTCAACTGCCTGCCAGCTTCCTCAAACTCTGGCATCTAACTCTCAAAGAGGGCCCGTGCCATGGGGGCTTTCTGTCTGCGCATGGGCCCAAGTCCAAGCGCAGCCTGCAGCTCCCTAGACAAAGGGATGAAGTCATATCCACTCAGTCTCCCCAGGCCCTGGTCACCATGGAAATGCAGCCCACATCCCTGGAGAGCCTAGTGTGCATGGGGCACAGGACCAGGTGCCAGGGGGACATACACCAGAAGAAAAGACGGCTCTGGTGCAGGGACTTAACGCCAGACAAACGTAGGTTCGCATTCACAGAAACATGTACAACAGGGCGAGATGGAGCATGAGGGCTTGGGAAACAGACAGGCCCAAGTTCACATCCCAGCTCCATGCTGGGTGTGGAACACTGGCTACCCACCTCTCTGTGCCTCCGTTTCCTCACTACAAGATGGGGATAATACTATCTACCCGTTGGTTGTCATAACGATTAAATGAGATCATCCATGTAAAGTACTTAGAACAAATGATGTGCAAGAGATGTGAGCCCATAACTCTGAACCTCAGTTTCCTCTTCTGTGAAATGGGAGTCATCACACCGGCCTCACGGGATTAAAAATAACACACGAGAAGCATAATAGCCCAGTGCCAGGCATGTAGAACGCCTTCACCAGAACTGGCTAATCTCATTACTATCAGCCCCGCGAAAACAAGAGGCGGCTGATTCAAGACGGGAACAAGAGACTAGAGGCCTGCGCCCCAAGGAGCTGGACAAGGCGAGTCGGTGGGAAAACTCTGAAAGAAGATACTAATAGGGCCATTTTTCTGTCTATAGTAATGCATTCATTTTGCAGGTTTTGTGTTGTGTTCCATGTGGTGGGGTGTGTATGTGTGTGTCGCTTCTGGGCCACTCGAGCCGGCACTGAAGGAGGCTTTATGAATTGAAAGCGACAGCAGGGCATCAAGCAGAGAAGTTGAGAAGAGAGGTTAGAGCCTGTGAAGGCCAGCGCCACCCGCACAGCTGAAGTCCTGGGGGGAAGAAAGGAGGGTGGGGGCCAAGGACGGAACAGGGAGGAATTTGCAGAGTTAGAACAGGAGGAGTGGAGAGAGGTCAGAAAAGCAGGCCAGCAGGAGAGGGAGCAGAGCCTGCAGCCCCTCTGCTCCCCGCAGTGGGACCTCATGCCCACCCCCTACAGGATGGCTGTGGGCCCAGGACAAGGGAGAGAGCGCTGCGCAGCCAGGACCCAGGCAGGGTTCTCACCAGCCAGGAGCCAGGAGGGAACCTCCAGCAGAGGCCACTGCCGCCTTTTGTTTCATATCTTAAAATGCAGACGTTTAGGGGACCTAGAAAGAAACCCTAATCCTTCCCACACCCAAGCTAAGGATGAAAAGGTTAGGTGACTTAGCCCAGCTAGCATGTGCCAAAGAGCGAGCTAAAGACCCAGCTGCCCGCAGCCACTGCCACAGCCCGGGTGCTGGCCCTGTGGGGTCAGTTACCTGGAAAGAAGGGATGAAGGACTGGGGGCGGCCCAGCATCTGGCAGTACTCGAAGATTTCCGTCCTCTGGATGGCCTCAGTGGTTGCAAATTTCAAAAACTCTTGACTAAAACCAGGGAATAATAATAAAAGAGATTGAGGTGGAGAGCGGGGGAGGAATTCGAATCCTAGTAGATGGCTGAACACCAGCTGCACCCATCCTGGCAGGGTGTCTGTCCTGGCCAGGAAAGAGAGCCCGGCCTCCAGAGTGAAGGCTTTTTCTCCTCCGTTCCAGGGGAAGGGACAGAACACTGCCCTGCACCAGCCCTCGGGAAGGGATGGGGTGCACATTGTGGGGAGGGGGGGGGCTCTGCCCTCATTGCTAGAGGGTCCCTAAGGCAGGCTGCTCTCCCTCCCAGCAGGGCGGGGCACTGCGTCCTCCTCTGGAACACGCTGAGAGCTCACCTGGGTGTCCTGCAAGCCTAGGATGTGCACCTGTCACTGGCCACTCCCAGCCTGAGCCACGGGGCACCAAAGGGGGAGCCATGTGACACTCCGGGAGCACCGAACAGAGACGCACGGCAGAGAATGGGGAGATTGCTGAGCCAAAGCCCAGTGATGGTCCCTACGCTGGATGGTCACTCAGCCAGGGAGGAAGCCGGCTGGGTGACTGTGACCAGAGACCCTAGTGCCACAAATCTCTCCCTCAACAGCTCACCAATCTCCAGGGCCATCCCTGGGTTTACCACTCTATCTCCAGGCGTTATCTCCTGGTATAATACAAATATAGCAGGGAGACCGATGAACCCGCACACTTTTACTGTCACGTTTGGCACAGATGGGCTTCTCTGACAAGCCAACCATGTGCTATCGGAGACCAGGGCCTTGAGAGAGCAGGCAATAAGACGGGTGTTTCTACAGTTGTAGGCAGTTTGGTGCAGCACAGCCTGGATTCCAAGTCCAACTTGACCCCACACCAGCTGTGCTGTCTTAGACAAGTTGCTTAACCTCTCTGTGCCTTGGTTTCCCTCCTCTATAAAGTGAAGATGAAAAATAGCATTGTCTTTAGAGGGTACATTTGTAACGATGGAAGGAAGTAATGCAAATAAATTGACTGGCACAAATAAATATCCTGGTAAGAGCTCAGGATACCTTAATTATTACAGGGACGGGGGAAAAGAGGTCCAGAACGTGGAGGACTGTTCTTCTACTCATGGGGCTTATTAACGTCCTCCTATGTGAAAAGCCTAATGTTACAGCCAACAGAGAACAAGTGAAAAGTGGAACTTCGAATAGCTTGTGCACCAAATCAGTAGCTTGTGCACCAAGTCAAGGGTGTAGGAGCTAAACATCAACTTCTTCCACTTTCCAGTTTTGCCTAGGGCTGCCTAACACAGCTCTAAGGTGCTCACATTAACATTTTATAAGAAACAGTCCCTGGTCGTGGACCCAGGGCGCCACCACGTGGCCAGCGGTGCACAATACAACACAAGGACACCCGTTCCCACCAAAGGCCACCTGGTGGTGTGAGGTGGCACCCACTGGGCATCTCCTTGCCCAGACCCGGGCAGAAAACAACCCCAGAGGACGGGACCGGTGGTAGCTGAAATTCTCACAAGAAAATGGAGGCATGAAACCCACCAAGGGCTAAATCAATGCCCCAGAAAACATCCTTCCTGTTTCCTTTGCCCCAGAAGATCACATACCTGTGGCTGCTGCCCAGCAGGGCCAGATGGTCCGTCTTCACCGTGTAGTAGCCGAAGGGCACGTGAGCCATGAGGTAGCAGAAGTGAGCTGCCTCCACCAGCCCCTTCCCAGCTGCAGGTGGAGGAAAAGCCCCAGTCATGAACACGCCCACGTGGGCACCCATCACGGGTGGGATGGAGACGTGAAGAGTGGCTCAGAGGCCAGAGGGAGAAGCCTCACAGACCCCAAACCCCACTCAGTCCCCCTCCCACCACATTTATGGCTTCAGACATTATACTGTAATTTCTTCAGCCACAATAAGGCACTGTTTCACGTCCCTCCTAATGGATTTTTTATTAGGAATTTTTCTAAATATTTTTGTCCTTCCTGAGGGTGAAAAGCAAGTTGACATGCCTACACCTGAGCTGGAACAGTTCCATTGGGAGGGACAGTTTTTAAATCAGGCTTCCTGGGGGCACTAATGCAGTCCCTGCTAAAATCAAACAATACCAGCCTTTTCTCGGTGCTCATAAAAATCACATTAATACCGAATTGTTCCCAGGCTTAAAATGTTCTACTACCTCAAAACTGAGTTAATTCAAGTTGGTAAAGTACCCAGCAAGGCACCTGGCACCCAAGGAGAAATCAACAAATGTCAGGTTCCCTTTGTGCCCAGCTGTGGAGTGACCTGCCATCTGGGTTGGCACAACCTTACACAAAGCTATTTTACGTTTCACGGAGTTCCACAGAGAGAACCATGATTTCTCCATGTCCTGCCCCTTGACCAAATCTGAGAGCCACTGATCCGAAACGTTCGATAGTCCTTCAGTGTTTATAAGGCCACATTCACAGGAAGAGGATAGAAATAAAGACTCCACAATTACCCAGGGTGGTTCAGGCACAAATAGAATTTCCTGTCTGGTTGAGCTGGGTCACTGCAGGACTAGCTGCTACAGGAGGCCACATGCCTCATGTCCTAGCTCATCCTCAGGGGATTCTGACCAGAGATAGAAGGTCCCCTGCTGAGAGGAGCCTCCACAGCTGCAGAACTTCTGGGAAACAGAAAAGCCAGAAGGACACCCCTTCCCCCAAAGTTTCTGTCCCCAAAACACTGAGGCTCCTGGGTCAAAGGCAAGTTGAGGTATACACTTGGGCCCCACCCAGAAGCCAAAAACCCAAGCACAGGTGTGCTGGGCCTGGGGCCACCCTAGAGGAGAGGAGGAGGACGGTGCCGACACCTGCTTACCCAGGGTGTCCCCCATGGTGACGATCGCACGCTGGTGTAGCTCCGGGTCCCCACCCTGATTCGACAGAATCACAGCCAAGTGAGGCCTCCAGTCTCCCCACTGCTTGTCCCCACAACACTGAAAAGCAGCGGGGGGAAAATGAAGGTTTATTCAATCAAGTAGCACTGGCCAGAATGGGGGTAAAGGAGGTTGTTGTTGACGCCCTGGTTTGGAAGAGTTCAGGGAACACCCACCACACTGCCTGCAATACTGCCATTCGTTGATTTCAAGTTCCCCTTTTAAAGAGCAAAACCCTGAGGAGGACGGATAGGCAGACAGGCAGGTGCATATACATACAGACGGACAGGCCTGGGGATAAGATAGATAAACGACTTTATTAATCACTAATTTTCAAATTTCTTCCTGGTGTCCCCAGGCCCCAATAGCTAGGGACAACATGAAAATAAAACCCTGATGCTTCCGTGGGAGAAGGAAGACCAAACACCCTGGGCTCACGCGGAGAAGAACCCACATTAACCTGGTAGACGTCAGGGGAACACTGGGCTCCTTAATGCCTTCAAAGAGTGAATGCTTTCTGGTTTTACAGAGCCCTCTCACAGACGTCACCTTATTTAATCTTCGCAACCACCCCATGAAGTCTAATTTCCATCCGCACTTGGAGAATGAAAACCCCAAGCCAAGCGGCCCAGCCCCATTCATTCCCAGCTGAGGGCTGTGCCCCTCCCGCTCCGGTGACCACACAGGAGCAGATCTCCACCAGGAGGCAGTAAAGTATAAACGAAGATGTGGAAGCAGGACGAAGCCCCACACAAACGGTGCTTTTCCTACCCTCTGGCCCCGGGCCACCCTTCTCCTGGATGAAGGGGAATTGCAGGGCAGGAAACATCAATGAAGAAACAACATCATGTCAAAGAAATAACACGGGCCCAGGATTCAACTGGACTCCTGCCTCTTGCTAGTTGTATGACCTTGAACAAGTTTCTCCATGTGATTAAACCTTTGTTTCCTCATCTCTTTAACGGAGAGCATAATTTCTACCTAAGAGGGTTACTGTTGATACTAAAATAAGATGGTGAGGTACAGTACACAGCACTGTGCTTTACACTTGGTTTTCACTTTATAAATTACATGTAGGTGTAAACACACACACACACACACACACACACACACACACACACACCAAAGAAAAGAGGTGCTCTGCAGACCAGCCTAACTTCCAACTGTTACAGAGAGCGGGTGGAGCAGGAGATTGACAGTAATAGCTAAGATGCGGAGGTCAAAACAATTCACAATTACTTGGTCTTTGTAATTATCCCAAGGAACAAAAGAAGCTTTATCCGACTCCATTTCATAGTTACTGTTTATCTGGGCAATGCAGTGTGAATGAGAATGAAGATAATAATGAGTCACAATCCTAATAGCAGTTCTCACTTATTACACTCCGACCACAAGCCATGCCCTGTGCTAAGCGTTTCTCCTAGGAGCAACCCCACGCTTTGGGTGCTATTATATCCCCATCTTCACATGTGAGCCAGGCTCTTTCTTGCTGGAACTAAAGAAACCAAAAAACAAACCAAAAAAGCCTTTGCTAAAAATAACAAAAACTTAGAAGTCATTTTTCTGTCCCCTCCACAAGTGATTTTTAAAAGTCACTGTAAAATAGATCTATGGAGAGAGAGAGAGAAAGAGAGAGAGAGAGAGAGAGAGAGAGAGAGAGAGAGAGAGAGAGAGAGAGAGAGAGAGAGCACAAATACTTATTAACTAACTTCAATAAGTCAAGCATGATGGTTGATGTGTTCAGATATTCTCTCTCCTTTAATTTTCACAATAGCTCTATTGGTTAGGCATCAAAATGCCCACAAACATGAGAAGCTGAGGCTCTGAGATTAAGGAACAAGGTCAAGTTCACACGGCAGGAAGGGGCACAGGCTAGGTTACCCTGTGTGAGAAGCCCACGCCTGTGCTTTCCGGGGGTCATGCCTTTCCCTGCCACACCGCTCCTCACAAGTAACTAAGGTCTAGTTTTTGCTGGATGCTGTGAGGCCAGGAAACTCTCCAACACTGAGATCAAATACGGCACTGCCACATCACCTCTGACTCCTCGGTTTTCTCACCTAAAAGTAGGGAGCATGTAGCTAACTCTGCCATTGCCCTAAGCCAAGGGGCCGTACACTGACTGCATCATTTCCTGCGTTTTATGACATGATGCAATCTCACTGCAGAGCGCAGGCATTCGGCTGAATTGGGAGGCGGACTCTGTGTTCCAGTGTAACCAGTTGGCTTGATGATGGGGCACGTTAAGTCATCATTTCCCGTTCCTTTGTGTGGAGTTGTGCACAAGCAATAAGAAAAAGCAAAAGTGTGAGGTCCATTTTCATCAAAGCTAGGTGTCGGCAGAAACACCAACCTCAAAATACAAGCAAAGGCTGCCAAGTGATGGCGAGTGAACAGAGGTGCATTCAGGAGGAAGCAGGCAGAACACAGGGGGAGAGGATCACAGCCACCTCCACTGGCTGAGGAGCAGTGAAGGCCACACAGACATTCACAGGAAACGCCAGGAGATGCGGGCAGCGCCAGGTGCCTGGAATAGGGCCCTCGTCCCGCCCAGCACAAACCTCCCACAAATAACTGGGCCAGGGAAGACTCGACTCCTGTAAAGGAACAAGCACGGAGTCTGCACAAACATGCTGCAAAGATAAAGGGCGAGAAGTAACAGAAAAAATAAATGGAAGGTCAAAAGCACATTCACCAGAAAAAAATAAAATGTTATAAAACAAAGAATTGTCACCAAATATTTTCTCATGAATTTAAGTAAAATAAAGTGATGAAACAACTTCTGAGAAGCAAGGGCCTAAAGCTCAGTTCTGAGTGCTCAGGGAACAGGTGGTGGGAACAGGAGATAACATGTGACCTGCAGAGCTCAGGGAGGAAGTGGGAGAAAAACCAAAGAAATGAGGACCAAAATGAAAAGGACATAAAAACTAAAAGACACTGATGAAAAACACAATCAGGGATGTGCGGGGTAGAAATTAAAGGAGGAAAAAAAAAGAAATGAAACAAATAATAAAGTTTTTTAAAGAGAAAATTATATACAGGGGTGGGCAAAAATAGGTTTACAATGTTTCGTGTGGAAAAAAAAATGTAGGCTATGATTATTACAAGAGCTTTATTAACTGTTTTGCATACTCATAAATGTAAACCTGTATACAATTCACATATCTATAGTTCACCTATATATGAAATGTGTATAAATGGAGTTCCTGAAAAGAAAATCAAAATAACAGAACAAAACAAATACTGAAGGATATAATTCCAGAAAACTTTTCTGAACTGTAAGATAAGAATTCACAGAGTAAAAGAGCGTCCTGCATCCCAAGAAAAAAACTGACCGAGACTATCAACCAAGATGTATCCTCATCACTGGACTTCAAAGATAAGGAAGGAGTAGCTGGAGCAAAAAGACCTCGTCTCTGAACATGGGGAAAACCATCCGGCTGGCCTCAGATGTCACCTGAGCCATATCCAACTCTAGACAATGTGTAAATTCTGAGTCCAGCTTTGAAGATCAAGGTGCAATGGAGGGAAAGGAAAGTAGCCTACAGAAGCCTAGAGGACCGTCTCTTGTTATTCACAACAGAGCAGGCAGCTGTGTTAGTGTGGACTGGCAAGGTCTTTGGAGTCAGACAGACCTGGGCCCATCCTGACTCCACTGCTCACTAGCTCTGTGACTGTGGGTCCTCTCACACTTCCGTACCTTAGTTTTCACGTCTGCAAAACAGGGACAGTCATCCCTACCTCCACGCATTAAATGACATAATACGCATCAGAGTGCTTAGCACATGGCAAGTGATTAACAAGCAATTATCTTGATTTTTAATCTTCAAAGCCATCCCCTGTTCCAGAGCAGCCCCCACCCCCTAAACCCTCGGGATGCTGGGGTGGTAAAGGGTACCGTGGCTGCTTGTGGGATCCTCCCCGACATGAGCTGGAAGAGGGTCTGCAGTGGGTCGTTGAGCGCCAGTGTGCTTGTGAAACTGTGGAGAGAGGTGACCATCAGCGGTGACCAAGCCAAGAGAGCCTTCAACCCGTGGCCCATGAGGCACAGGCCTCAGATATATTTCTATCTGATTGTAGCAGCTTCTTTTGGAACAAGAGTTCCTCTGCTTTTCTGCTGTCATGCCCACTTTTGGGGGGAGGGCAGGGAGGTGGGAGACAGAATCTTCACTCCACCACACACCCCAGGCAGGTTCCATTGTTGGGGGAGATTGTCTGCACGTTGGCACTGACACCCTAACTCTTGAGCAACCATTTCTGTAGGCCTCTCTCCATCATGGAGGTGACCCGCCAACGTTTCAAAGGGTCCCAGAGAGCCCTAGCAGTTAACCTGCACCTCTTCCCTGTGGACCCCTCCTTCCCTGCCCCCTCCCCCCCACCGCAGCAGCCCTCCTCCATGCCCAGCCCACCGCTAGCCTGGGTCTGTTGAGCTTTTACTAAGTGCTGAATAGCCATTTTCAGTAACCAGAGAGGCGTAGAACAGAGACCAGCAACGGTCATGATGACAAACCAAAGGATGTGCTTAACAGCCATGTGACAAGCTCCACAGCTGAGCTGAGATTTAAGCATACTCAGAGAGAGAGGTTTCCCGCAATTCACCGGGCACCATGGAACATCAATGGCCCGAGGCAAAAATCTGCAGCCGAGAGGACGCTACTATGGGGGGAGGTGGGACACTGGTTTCCAAAACCCGGAGGAGCACCCCCAGAGCAACGACTTATTTAACAGCGCCCTTGCCTCGCGGGCTCAGAGCACATGTCGCAATGGAACGTTGGTGCTCTCCACCAGGCCAGCCACTGAACAGAACGGGGTGCGGTGGGGGTACCAGGCCCTGGGAAGCCTGAGGGTTGGTGTAAGAAAGGGACTCCAGGGAGGCCATCGTGCAGAACAGGCTCCCGGCAGTGGGACAGCCTGAGCCACAGACTGAACTTAGAATGTCCATCTTCTTAGCTAACCCTCTGCTCTACAGGATGCCCGGCCGATTTACATAAAGTGAAACTAAGAGGCGAGCTTCACAGCTTGAACCAACACTAGAAGATGAACACTGTGAGCTGCCGTCCGTCTCACCGTCTGACCCAAGCCTGCTTCTCCTGGGAGGGTCCCTGCCACAGATCTATCCCATGGAGGCAAGGCAGGCCCTGGTCTACAGAAACCTTCCCCAGCACCCCGACACCTACCACCTCCAGTGACCCTGATGCTCTTTTGCTGTTTCATCCGCTTTATTCCAAACTGCTGGCTGTGTACTCACACCTCCATTCCTATCTCATCCTGGTGTGGGCATTTGTCCTGGTCCACCTGGCACCCGGATCTTGGTGTGCCGGCATGATTTCTAACTAACGTACCGCTTCAGTCTTGTCAACTCCCACCACCCTAGATGAAGACTTCCTGATCTAATTCCCAGTCCCATAACCCCCTTTCCTACCACAGCAGCTCGTGGTCCTGCTACCTGTATCCCTACCTTCTCCTCAGCACCCATACCTCCATTGCAAGACTAAGCAGCAGACGTGTACTAATCCTCAGTCCTAAGGCTCTGTCCGTTAACCTCACATGATCAATTGTATTCCCTCACTGATGGAACTATCTAGAACAGCCCCTCCCAAGGAAGAAGGCTACCGCAATATAGAAACCCACTTACTCTGTGGAAATCCTGACTCTGGGAAATATTACTAAAATGTTTTATTCAGCTTGGCAGGTAGAATGTGTCTGCGTCCAGATTAGGAGGATCTGGGGAAGAGAAATGCTACATCCAGCTCAGAAAACAGAAACTGGAAAGATGCTTGGAGTGGGGGGGGGGGGCGCCTTCTCAATGCATCTTGGATTTCTCCTCACTGTCCCCCGCATTTGGTGGAAGGGGCCACTCTGCTCCACTGGTCTCCACTGCAAGTCCCCAGCTCACCCACTCATGACCCAGTTGTAAGTCCTGGGGTCCATCTTGCTGGACAGGAACAGAGCATGGCCCCACAAGTGGTTCTTCATGGCCCACTCCAAGGCTTCCTGAAAACAAAGCATCACACTCAGTGTTTCTCGCTCCGCTTCCCCCGCGGTTAGGTCCCACTGCCCCCTGAGCACGAAGACTCCTAGGGCCTCAGACGGAGATGGGCTTTAACTGGCACGTCTTTCTCAGTTGACCCTTTCTCCAGCCTCCCCTTTGTCAAAATCCATCATGCTGCTTCATTAGCTCCCCCTCAAACACAGCTTCCAGCTAGCCTTATGGCAAGCAAAAGTTACACAATACTTGTATGAACCTGAGCACCAAAAATGAGAAGCAGCTCCCTCTCAGGACTGAGTCTCAAAATAAAACAAGTAGCAAGATGGTACAGTCGCCCTCTATATCCAGGGGTTCCGCACCCCCAGATTCAACCAACCTCATACATTGCTGGTAGAGCACACTGGTACAACCTCTAACAAGGCGATTTGTCATTATCTCCCAAAATTACAAACCATCTACCCTTTGACCCAACACCTCCACATCTAGAAATTTGTCACATCTATACTATCTATGCCAGGTAAATGGCAATGGGTAGTCATTGAGGCATTGTTTGTAACAGCAAAAGACTAGACAGAATCTAAATGTCAATCTATAAGGGTTCAATTAATTATATTTGTCTATAGAGACCTGTGCAGCCATAAGACATAATGAGGAAGGTATGTCTATAGTATAAGGAGCAGGGGTCAACAAAATGTAGCTCAATTCAACCCACAAGCTAAGAATCGTTTTTACATTTTTTTAAATGAGCGGGGGTGGAAATAATAGAACAATATTTCATTACACATGAAAATTATATACAGGTCAAATGTCTATGTCCATCAAGTTTTACTGGCGCACAGCCACGCCCACTCATTTGCATGCCACCTGTGGCTGCTTTCACAGGAGAGCAGAAGAGGTGGGGGCACCAGTTCCCCATTATCTCTCTTTTTATCTTTTGATTTTTTTTTAAATAAAATTGATTCACATTGATTTTAGTCGTGTATTCAAATATTTAAGTTAACTTAAGACTTTTGTAAAATGTGAGTTTGACTTCAAAATTAAACAAGGCACAAAAATAGGTAAATATGTGCGGTGATGGATTTGTCACTTACTAGTAACTCGGTGGGGGGAATCCTTTCACAACGTGTACATATATCAAATCACTGCAATGTACACTTTAAATAGCTTACCATTTTATTTATCAAATATAGCTCAATAACAATGTAAAGAAATAATGTAAAAATAACGTTGTCTAGTTTACATATCAAAAGAATAAGCAAGACAGCACTTCATCTGCTGAAGTAAAGTGTTCAATATTGGCAGGCACACCTCAGATACAGCTGGTGGGGGTACAGCTTGTAAACAAACTTTCCAGAAACTAATTCAGTATATATGTGAAGAACTTTTAAAAAGTGCATGCCCTTCAACCCGGTAATTTCACTTCTAGAAATTTATCCTAAAAAGGCTTATGTGATGTGTGCAAATTGTATAATTTATAATGGGTGACAAAATAGTAGATAGCCCCCATAGTTGACAATAGTGGATTGGGTAAATAAAATATGCTGCCCTCATATGATGGAATATTGTCCAACCAGTTCTTTTTTTTTACTCATGTAAAAAAATTTTATTTTTTATTGAATTTATTGGAGTGACACTGGTTAATAAAATTATATATGTTTCGGGTGTAGATTTCTATAACACATCCTCTGTATATTTTATTGTGTGTTCACCACCCCAAGTCAAGTCTCCTCCCATCACCATTTATCCTCCTTATGCTCTCTTCTACCTCCTCCCACTCGATCCAACCATTTTTTAAATGGTACATTTTCATGCCATGAGAGTATTTACTGTAGAAAAAAAAGAAATAATTGTATATATAATTTTATTTTGAATATATATGCATAGAAAAAATGCTAGAAGTAAATATATCAAAACGATAACTGGTGTTACCTTTGAATGGTAGGATTATGGGTGGTTTTTATTTTCTTCTTTGTACCTTCCTGAACTCCAGTGCTATGAAATGAATATATATCCCTCATCTAATTGGAGGGCTGAGTGGTGGGCAGACAGTGGTTACTTTTGTAAACCAAGCCTGCCGGGGCGCACTTGCCTTCTTCCTTCCGTAGTAGAGCAGCTTAGTGAATTTCTCCACGATCTGCGCGGGTGTCTCCACGCTCGGGGGAACCTCCCCAGTGAGCAGGTTTGGGGTCCCTGAGCTGGGCACTGGCCAGTTGTCATCGGTCAGGTTGATGAGGTTGGCCACCGGGGGCTGCCTCTTGTACTTCTCCAGCTTCTTGCGGTCTTGCATCAGCAGCTCTGCAATGTCAGACCCCACCATGGACTGCAAGGCAAAGAGGGTCATCCTGAGAGAGAAAGAATCCTCTGTGTCCTCACGGGGGCAGGCCAGGCACGGAAGGGCCTGCCTTCTTCCTGGGGAGGCCAGCACTGGATTGCTGTGTCTCAAACTCAGGTGCCACAAAGGTTATCGGAAACGTGCACACTCTCGTAGGAGCGTCATCTGGCTGGTGCAGTGACCCAACACCTTCACCACAACCCAGGCCACAAGAGAAGGGCAAGGTGAAGGTCAGTGCTGGCCAACCGGCACTGACATCTGAGCAATCTGGTTGCTTCTTTACTATTAGCTTTTATTATTATTATGTCATAAGCCAAATCATACTTATCCCAGGAAGGCTTACATTTCAATACAGCCTGCTCCTGCCCACCCATCAGAGAGGTAATACTCACCCCATTCTGTCGACAAAGGAGAACCAACAGTTGCCATAGTAGAGCTGCGTCTCTGCTCCCTGGTGTCTCGGACTGGCGGCTCTGAGCTGCTTTCTGCTGGCAAAAGGTCATGATGTCCACCTTGTGGATGTCTTCCCTATGGAGAGATTTCAGGGAGCGGAGGGTGAGCGGGCAGACTCTTCCCCATGCGGGACCGTGGGCTCCTCCCATAGTGTGAGGGTGCTGGATGGCCCCAACAAGCCAGGACCAGGGCAGGGATAACAAGTCTATAGCTACAGGACAGTTGTTTCTTTGTGGAACAGGAAGAAACTTCAGAGATTCTCGCATATACTCTCTCCATTTTACAGATGAGGAGACTGAGGCCCCGAGACCTGAAATACCTGACTTGGGTAGCAGGCAAGAGCACTCTTTGGGGTTAGACAACCCTGGACTTAAATCTAGCTTGCCACATCTCAGCTTACAAAACTTTCTTATCTCCTCTGAGCCTCAGCTTTTCCCCAAGATCAGAATAATTTTAAAAATCTACCTCCATACAAAAAAGAAATTAGCAAGCTATGTAGCATATATTAAGTGCTCAATAAACAAGCAGTATTATTTGCTTAAGACTATTCAATAAAATCAACACCCAGTTGGGACCAGTATCCTAGTGTCCAAAATACCCAACTCGGTGCTCTACCCACATCTGTGTAAGAAATAGACACACTCAGTTTTACTTAAAAGAACTGTCAAAATACTAGATGGGGATTTTCTTAGAGGGGGAGATCCAGGTTAAGAATACATTTATATAATGGTGTTACTATTTAAAGGGCTTCCATGTGCATTAATCTCACTTGTGTCTCACAGCCACTGCCTGGAGTGGGCAGAGCCAGTGTTACATCATTTCTTAAAGGGAAAACTAAGGCCAGAGAGAGTTAAATGACTTGTCTGCCTTGGTATATCTAGTTAGTAGGATGCCTAGGGCTGGGCCCCAGATGTTCTCACATCAGTCAGGACACTCCACAGCAAAAGGCACTGTGAATATTTATCAGAATGGACTGGGCATTTAAAAGCAGTTCTGGCTCAATCCTGCAGAGGGCAGACTTGCACACCATCCAGGAATTCATGCAGATCAAGATCCCTCTCCAGAAAAAGCAAGCCTTTCCCCCTCGCCTCCCCCCCCCCCCCGGCCCCCCCCCCTCCCGCTATGATCCACTTGTCTGTGAGGTCCCAGGCGGTGCTGCACTTCCCCACTAATGTCTATTAGGAACACGGAACGCTAAAACCTCCTCCCATGTCACCTTTGCAAAATGGAACTGATTTCAGATTTTTAAACCTTCACATTAATTGTTCTCCCCCCACCCCACCCCGCCCCAACTACTAAATTGCTTCTCAAAAAGACTCAGGCTACATTAGGCTCTGTCTGGTAGCACAGAAAATTCTACTCCAGTGGGGATAGACATTTTCTTTCAAAGAAGCCAAGAACAAATCCCCCCCAAATCCTATTCTTGGCAGGAAGACTGTGTAGGTCTCAAAAGCCTTTACTCAGCTGTTCATATGGTAGTTTACCTGATCAGGGGTCCTGAGAAAGTTCTCATCTCTTCTTGTTCTTCAGAATCATTAAGAATAACCTGGAACAAAAATTAGATTGCTCTTCAAGACGGTGTCCATCCAATGCCCCGTATCAGAACCCGAGGCTGTGGTCCCAAAGTGCAGCTCATGCCTCGTGGAGAAAGTGAGTTCTCCAGTGGCTGAAATTGAGCCAATAGCATCTCAGGGAAAATGTAAGTCCAGCATCACTTCTTCCAGAGAAGCTCCCCGCCCAGTTCCCCACAGGAGCCCCCTGTTCCAGGAGATGCCCAGGCTCAGGCAAAGGGAAGCAGGGAGCCTTCTGGGGACAAAGACTCTTATTTACCTCCATGCTGTGCAGTTCAACCAGGGCCGTCTGCCCGTCACTGGGAGAGCTGGGACACACACACACCAGCTGACCTCCTGGCCCAAAACTCGCAGGCACATGGGGGATGTAGAACTTCATGGGTGCCTTGGGATCAGCTGCCGAGTCAGCCGCTGACCAACAGACACAGGTGGACACTGTTAGCATGGCCGCCACTGCTTTTCTTTACTTAGCAGGATGCCACAAACACATTTCTGTCTAAATTCCACCGGGGACCCAGATAAGATTCTGGGTGGGCTACAGGAGTAGAAGCAGATTTAAGTCCCTGGGAATATGTCAGAGCATAAGGCAAGGATGTTATGGTGGGTCCAAATGGTAATAACGCGCAAAGCCCAGACTCTTGGCAATGGAGAGAGGCCGGGACTAGACAAGTCAGCCACATCCAGACAAAGCGACGATGCTCTGTGGCCTGCCCTTGCTTTACCAAACTGACTCCAGTCCTCACTTCCTTCACCTGCTACTTAAAAGCACCAAGGCGTGCCCGGGGGTGGCTAGGGGCAGGGTTCCCTTCCAAGAATCCGCTATGATGCAATGTCCAGTAAAGAGAAAAGGTGGGAAAGGGAGCCACGTTGGCCTCTCTGCCCAGGAGACCTAGGTAAGCAAATGAGGCGAACAATGCTCTACTCTTGGAAACCAGGGTAAGGTGTCTTTCCAAGAAATTTTGCCCTCCAGCCCTCTTCCCGTCAGACTCAACCAACTCCTCTGATCACTGCAGCACCCACCAGCCTGCACTGGTCTCCAAACTGTTGAAGCCGTGGGGACATAAGGCTCGGAGGCATCTGCCATGTACTGACTGAGCTCATAGCCACTGGAGCTGAGACCAGACTCGTGCTGCTGGAGAAGGTTGGACTCGTGGGGCAGTGGTGGCTGGAAGTGAAAAACAAAGAAAACACATACACAGGAAGAATCAGAAACAGTTTCTGAGAGATGGTCCTCCCAGGTGTTCCAAACTTTCGAATAAATACAGTGAATGTGAATGTGTTGAAAGGACAGGGATGGATGATTCGATGGACAGGTGTTTGCTAAGGGATGCATAGGCCCCAGTGGAAAGAGTGCAGGCCTTGGGCCCAGGAGGGGCCAGGAGGCCAGGAATCAAATCCCAGCTTTGTCAATACCGAGCTGCTATGACCTAGTGACAAGTGGCTTGGGCTCTCTGAGCTGAGTACCCTCATTTATAACATAGATAATCATAGCTGCCCTGCATAGTTCACGTACTTAATCATGCGTTCATTCCCCAGCTGTTTAATGAGCACCTACTATGCTCTAGGCACCATGCTTTCCCTGGGGATACAGGCCCACAAAAAATTCATGGAACTTACCTCCTGGGAGGATGCAAATAAAAAACTGAATGCAAAAGCTCTTTGTACGCGGTAAAGTGTGTATGTGTGTGGCTGCTTTCATGACAGCATGTGCCCTGCCCTACTGAGCATTAGGTATACAGAAGAAACTGTTCTCAAAAACCATACAAATCCAATCAGGGAAACAAAATCTATACAAGACTGTCAAAAATTAAAAGCTGGTCACCATAGTGCCTTTGCATCTTTTCCATAAACCTAAAATGTTTCCAAAATAAATGTTTATTTTTAAAAAATTTGAGAGCTCCATTTTATGGCCCAGGTGATATATACAGTAAGATTTTAGAAGACAGAGACGGTCTCCTAAAAAGTCAAGACAGCCCAGCTGGCATGGCTCAGTGGTTGAGCGTTGACCTATGAACCAGGAGATCAAGGTTCAATTCCTGGTCAGGGCACATGCCCGGGTTGCAGGCTCCATCCCCAGTGTGGGGCATGCAGGAGGCAGCCGGTCAATGATTTTCTCTCATCACTGACGTTTCTATCTCTCTCTCACTCTCCTTTCCTCTCTGAAATCAATAAATATATATTTTAAAATAATGCTTTGTGCCGAAACCGGTTTGGCTCAGTGGATAGAGCGTCGGCCTGCGGACTGGGAGGTCCTAGGTTCAATTCCGGTCAAGGGCATGTACCTGGGTTGCGGGCATATCCCCAGTAGGAGATGTGCAGGAGGCAGCTGATCGATGATTCTCTCTCATTGATGTTTCTAACTCTCTATCTCTCTCCCTTCCTCTCTGTAACAAATCAATAAAATATATTTAAAAAAATAAAATAAAATAAAATAATGCTTTGTAAAAAAAAAAATAAATAAATAAATAAAATTAAACGTCAAGACAGGCTTCAAGCTCTGCTTTTCAGCCCTGAATTAAAAGATTCCAGCAACTTCTCACTTCCTGGGTGAACCAAAGTGCTGGCAGCCTCTTCTCTGTTTCCCAGCACCTCAGAGTGAGCTGCGTGACATTTCCTGATTCAGTCAATTTGACAAAAATGCAAAAGGGCCAGATCAGGGTCCCAGGCCCTTCAGATTGAAACAGGAAAATGGGGAAAAGAGGAGGGATGAGTGGAGACTCTGCCAAGGAGGGAAGAATTGGACCACTCAGTCTGCTGGCCACTGGAGAGCCCACCCCCAGGGCCCCGCCCTGCCACTGCTGACAATGTAGCTGGGAGGCACTGTCACAGGCCACCAGCCCCCATGTCACTTCAAGTTACCTTATGCTTCTGGGCCCCAGTTAGCACACTCTCCGGAAGCAGGTCCTCAGGCCACTCCTGTCCAGAGTTGGAAGCAGGGCTGTCTCTATAAGGGTTCCCACTCTGAGATCTGCAGCAAAATGACAGGAGAGGTGAGAGGGGTCCTGGGCAAGCCAGCAAGGCTGAGCTGCTCTCTGCTGGAGGTGGTTCTGTTGCCGAGTGCGGACAGGTGTCAGGTCGGCCTGTGTGCCGCAGGGAGAAGCACTGTCCTTCCATTCACCACCTCAATCTGTTAATACCAGGAAAAGGGGGCTCCAGGGCTCCCCAGTGCAGTTACTAGACGCTGCCCCGAACCCTGCAGAGAAGGGTGGTCCCTGCTGCCTGACATCTGGAATGACTTAAATCAGAGCAGTCGGATTTATGGGTTCCAGGGTACAGGTGCCAGGCCAAGGGCACCAGGACAGGTACTAGTACAAAAGGCTGTTCCCGTCCCCTGCTCGCCTGATCCCAAAAGATGTCCCAGTCTTAGGGCACAGGAGTAGGCAGAAGAGAAGCGTCCCAGCCCCAGGCAGGACCCAATCACGAGACCAACATAGAACAAAGGGCCTGCTTTCTGATGGACCTCAAGAAACAGGACTCAGACTAGCCCAGGTTTGAGAACATTTCTGAGTTAAGAATCTCTCCTCCCAGGGTTCCTGTTCACCGCTGGCCCGGGCCATCCTGGGCTACACCTCCATCCCCGAGAACAAAACCCCCACATCCCCACAACAGAAGCGGACGACAGGCTGCCCGAGATGAGGGCCCAGCACCAGACGCTATAAGATTTCCTAACAGAGTTTGAGTTTGGCTGATCATGTTGACCTGGCCTCTCCTTTCACACTTACTGAAACTGGGTCTCACTGTTTGTTCCAAATGGACTCTTCTGGTTTTCACGATGATGTTCATTGAGGTACTTTTGATCTCGATAGTCTTCATGCCGGATATAAGGACTCGCTTGCCTTGGCACTGCACCCTCGGAAAAAAAATAAATAAAGCAGGTCACTTCCTGTTTGTGAAAGTTCCGAAAACACACTTGCAAGCTGTGAAGCTGAGTTACTGGAGCACAGTAGGTACAAAACACATGTGCCAAAATGAATAAAATTGGTGAGAGCTAATGATGAGATGCCCCTCAGTCCTCCCTGAACCAATTAGCATGGCCCTATACAACTGTACAATGGTGATGATCATGTGTGAGTGTGTGCATGTGTGTGAGTGTGTGTGTGTGTGTGTGTGTGTGTTCAATGTTGAAACAGATTTCTCTCTGCTAGCAGCCATTAGCATATACCTAAAGCCTTACTATTGTATAGGGTATAAATTCCTAATGGTGCATATCTGCACTCTCAGGGTAAATGGTGGTCAGACTCATTGCAGCCCAGTCACACACTTGAGGACATTATAATACTTGGTCAGAGACTATAATCTTGGCTATAATGAGAAGTAGAAGAAAACATGTGGATGAAATGCAGACTATCCATAATATTAGCAGCATAAAGATAGTTTCAGTACTATCATCTACACGTACCAAGAAAATGACTGCTTTCTGTCTCTTCTCCTCGAGACAGCAAGCAGTAGTGTCTTTGCCGTGACCTCATCTGTCCAAGAAAGAGGTAGGCAGGGGCGGGAGTTCTTTCTACCCCAGTAGAGCAGGTGCCCAAGGTTAGGCTCTGAGCATGGCTCCCTTGGCCTCTGCCCCGCCTATTGACCAGCTGCACCACCCCAAAGACTTCTGGGAGGTTATTCCATACCTCTTTCTTCTGGTTGCTGCTGTGGGTGCCCGTGGTAGTAATAACTTCCATACGGATATTCTTCCCTTACAGAAGAGTGATACCTCTGGTATGGATCATCAATGCCTGGCCTAAAATAGCACAGTGAAGGCCAGTCATTTCAAGGATGAATGCAGTAAAGAGAGAAACCAATGGGAGACTGGACAAACTAAACAACTTCAGAGGACAGAATTGTGACCCTGGTCTAGTACCTGCTTAAAAGGCACAGTTAATTCTAGATCCCATACACAGAAAATCCAGGCCCAGAGCAGGAGTAAGAGCTTTGATTCAGAACAAAGCTGGAATCCTTATAGCAAAGTGTCTCATTCTTCTTCCCCATGATCTCTCTTACTCTTCAAGTACCTACATCCAACCACATAAGATATTGTCTTAGAAAGCACTGCCCTGATAGTATCCCAGAAAACCACTTCCAGGATGACCAATAGGCCATTGTAATTCCCATGCATATTACACATGGAAATGAGATGAAAAGGTCAGCTTGGACTACCTTAAATCTGATTGCCTCTGTCCTTAACATACCTTCCTTTGAGGATTCAACAATACAGAAAGACTGAGGAAAGTAATGTCAGGTTGTTAGTATTTTCATCAATTAATAATTCTTTAGCATTTCATAGGGCAAAATTCTTTAAAATATTTGTCATAATTTCAATCCTGAATCTGTGGGCAGATAAATACCACCCCACCTCGAAAAGCCAAAGTGGACACAGGTGGCTTCCAATATTCCATAAAACATTGCGTCCAGTGCTCTCAGTTAGAACCCAGAAGTAGGAATTCTAGATTCTCCAACTTAGAATTACCTCACCGAGACCCCTTCCTTCTGAACATGGAGCCTGCAACCTTACATCTGCTCTCTCTGAGGTTGATTTTTCTTTTAAGTTCCCATCCATTCATTCAATGCGTTTTATTTTTTCTGGATGCCTATCACATTTTAGATACTGTTCTAGGTGCTAGGGCTCTTGTTGATGCTGGTGGTGTCATACTAACCCTGCATCAGAGTGGTTCAAAGATGATGAGGAAGTTTTTATAGGGATCCCTAGGAGAGGCTGTTCCATCGTCTACATATATTTACAGTATTGCCTTTTTGTAATCCTGGAATAGAGGGTTTCTTTCATCTGCTCTCTTTAATTTCACCATTCTCTCATTCCTCCTATCCTCTCCCCGGCCCCCAACACTCAATCAGATCCTGATGGCTTCTTTAAGAAGTCCCACCAGGGGATACAGAAAGGGGAACTATTCTTTTCAGTCAATTTGAGAGAGCAAAGGGTTTAGCCAAATCAATGTAGTAGGGTGGAGGAGGAAAAAGAAAAAAAAAGAGAGAGAGAGGAGAAATAAAAGGAAAAGGAAGAAGGACAAGAACAATCTGTTCGTAAGCACTCAGGAGGGTTGGGTCAGTTCCAAGCTCTAAAACCATACCGTGAATATGAATACAAGTGAGGGTGATAACCCCCTTCGTAATAGTCCACCCCGGCCACAGGCTGATGCCATTCCCCAGGCCTGGGTGCGTAATGAGGCTGCTGGTGGTCTGCCTTGGGGTCCTGCTGTGGCTGGGGGCTCCCTCGGATGTCTTGCCATTGATGGAACCTCTCTCCCTTGTGCCAAGAGTGAGGAACCGGCCGATGATATCCATCTCTCCGAAGGCCTCGGTCTGGACCCTGGGATGGGGCTGGGGGCCTCCCCCGGGGCTGCAGCGGCTGCTGGGGAATCCAGGGTTCCATCTCTGACCTTCTGAATGTCTCTCTTTTTTTAGTCAGTTGTGTAGTTATTTTATCTTCCTGCAGACAAAACAAAAAGACCCCAAAATTATCATTACTTTAGGTTTATATCCAAACATGATAGTTGATTGAGTTCTATTAAAAAAAGCACTTATGGTCCTCAAAATCTTCTATCGAAAACAAACCACATGGCCACTGATATAGAAATATCTGGAGGAAAATCTCAAACAGATACATGAAATAAACAACAGATTAGACAACTATATGGTGGTTGCTTTAAAAATTAAAAAGTGTAATTAGTTGGCGCAATAATAGATGTGGGAGGCATGAGAGACAGAACAGTAACAGATGAAGCGCCAAAACCCTATCAAAGTATTCCAATTAAATAAATGTCCATTTATTCCACCAGCAAATATTTATTCAACATTTACTATGGGGATCCTGAGCTATCATGGAAATAGAGTGGGCTTAGATCTAGACCAGAGGTCAAATCCTAACTCTGCCACTTATTAGCTAGTTAATTAGTTCAAGCCTCAATTTCCTTATCCATAAAATGGGGATCATACTGACTAGCTTGCAGGGTTACTGTCAGAATTAGAGATAACTTATGAAATGCCCAGTTCACTATCTGGCCTATGGTAATTGCTCAATAAATAGTAGTTAGTGTTGGAGATAAAGGTTGGGGTAGTGAGGGTAGCTGAAGGCATTTCCTAAACAAAAAGAAGCTGAAATTGACCTCAAGAGACATCTTCTCTGAATCCTTAAATTCACCTTTAGAACTCAGCCCCAAACAAGGCCATGCCGGCCTCTCCTCCAGGGGACCCACCAAGGCAAAGGTTTGGGATTGCTTCCATGACCACCTGGAGAGCCATGTCGTGGTGATCCTCCTGGCTGGAGACTTTAAAACCTGGAAGTCTCCCCAGAATCAAACTGATTCTCCCCACTTATTCTTCAAAATGGGAGAAGGCTCCAGGGACAGTCTGCCTTCCCAGGTCCTCAGCCCACGTCACAGAAGACTGCCCCCATCCAGCTGCCCCCCAAAGGAAGAGCTCACCCCGGACCTCGCAGCTGCTCAGGGATCCCCTCATGTGGGAGAATTCATTAGCTCGGTCAGACCCTGTTTTTTCTCTGTTGGGGACGGTTTTCAGTGGAAATATTCTGATGGAAACCACTTCACTTGCTCCCACTCCTGACGCTCCCTGCCTAAAACAAAAATCCTTATCAGAACAAAGGTCAAAGGGTATGTGTGGAAATCAACATGTCACTGCTCAAATGCCACGGAGCCAGGGTCCACCGCGATGAGCCGAGGGCTGTAAACAGACCAGCCCAGAAGAGCAAGGTGCCGAAGTGCCTTCCACCCCAAGATCAACAACCGCTCGGGGAAACTAGCACCCTTTTGCCCAGGGTAGCCCGCTTTCCTGAAAAAAATGCAAGCTTTTTCCAGCAAATTCCAGCAGAGGCCAAATGCTCCAGACACAGTGAAAGCGTGTGTGGGTCTTTCCTGAAGGCCCGAGGCACTCGGTACCATTTGGACACATGTAAGAAAGTCTCTGTCACCCTGTCCCCAGATATTTCACTGGGCAGCCTTCCCTGACTGCAAAGGCACAACACCCAATCTCTTCGCCAAAATCCCGTCCTTTTGTTGCCAAGAGAGATCAACTCCAGTAAGTTAGACCTCAGGCTATAATTAAGCGCAGCAACCCAAAGGCAACGAAGATTCTCAGAATGAAGACGTTCCATCCACAGTGACAAGTCACACTTGCGAGCTCACCTCCATGACCCTCCCTGGCCCCAGTGAGGGCAATGTTGCCTCTGCTAATCTGACAGCCCAGCAAGCACAGGTAAGAGAGAGGACACAAGGGAGCTAGGTCCCCACACACCTGCTCTGACGCCTTGCCACCTTCCTTCAGCGCGGCTCCGGGAACCTGGCCCACGGATGTCTCCGCTCCTCGTGGAGACTGCCAAAGTCCAGGTGCCACATCTACCAAGACTCACCTGGCCCTCCAATCCACAGCCAGTCAGTTACCTTTGCAACCGCCGGGCCTCCATGGAGCTGATTCACTGGGGCAAAGTGCAGCCCAGCCACCGCATGTGGGACAGGCCTGACCTGGCGTATTTGCTCAGAGCCCTGTCGGAGACTGGTGCTTCTGTTTGCCTGGTCGTGGGCTGAGCTAGGTTCACTCACATGTGAAAGCATCCAAACCCCACGGCAAACAAGGAACAGAGGCGCCGGGGAGAGGAAACCCAGAAAGCCCGCAGGCAGCCTGGCCCGGCCAGAAGAGCACAGCCTTGGGGCGCTGCCTTGGGGCTCTGCCACTGGCTGGCTCCATGACTGAACCTCTCTGAGTCTCAGTTTCATCTTCTGTAAAAGGGGAATAACAATACTTAGCTTATGAGGGTCACAATGAGGAGTAAGTGCTGGTAAAATGGCACACGTATAAAGAAATACGCTCTATATATCAGTATTATTTTTTCCTTTTCAAAAAGGTACTCATTGGCGGGTTGTAAATACCTGGTCTCTCTGGTGGGGGTTTCTCTCATTCATGTTTCTCTCCACCGGGTTCTGTTTGTGTATCAAGTGTGTTACCTAAAGGAAGGTAAATCTAAATGCCCAATGTTGAACTGAAGACACTGAAAAGTTTTCTATTACAATAAGAAAATAATTTCTTGCATTTACAAAATACATTTTTCAGCATGATTAAGATAATCACAGGTAGCTCGTGTCTACTTGTGAATTAATATTTTAAAATGCAGAAAGTCATGTCATATACCTTAAACTTATACAACGTTATATGTCAATTATATCTCAATAAATTGGGGGAGGGGAATAAAATTCAGCATTTGCCCAAAAAGTTTATTCTTTCTCTCAACAAACACTTACTTCGTCTCTATAAGATACCAGGATTTGACACATGTAAATATGAAGGACAGAGTCCTTGCCTTCAAAAAGTTTGGAGCAAAATAACCCCCCATGTTGCTACTAGTCCAGGGAAGACCACATGTGGGTCCCGTGATCAGATACACTACTGTACCTGAACTACAGGTCACTATGAGGATATGGAGGATATAGTTGTCTCATCCCCTCACCTGACTCCTAGAGCCTGACCATAGAATGTAGACTTCTCTGACCGACCATGGGCATGGTTTCTTACACCACTGGGGTCAGAGAATTCTGCCCTGAAGTCTGGCTCATTGCTGGGTGCACTGACATTTTTAATCTTCCTGGGAGGAGGTGTTGGAGAAGGACACACAGCGACAGCAGGAAGCAGAACATGGTTAATTATGACACGGGCTCAGATATACAATTACGTGTTCTGACATATCACAATAAGGTTCATGAAAACCTGCTGAGACTCTTTTGGCTTCTAACAGGATGTTAGTCCTGCCCCAAAACACCGACTACATTACTGGGAGGCTAACTCTGCAACTTCACTTTATTGATGATAAAACTAAGATCCAGAGAAGGGAAGTGATTTACCCAAAACCACCACCAAGCTGACCAGAAGCTCAGTCAGGGTTATACTGGTGTGAGGGAGTCACCTTGCCCTGGCCTTGCAAGGGCTGACTATGACTTATGCAGGAATTGTGTGAGCCAGTAAAGAAGCCGGCGGCAACTGGACATCCACCGTGGTGGGAGTATTTACATAGCAACTGTCAAACGCTGTAAAGCAAGGTGGCGGCGGCTGTGTCCAGAGAGCAGTTTACCAGCATGCAGATTACAGTCCCAAACTCCCAGGTTCCTGACTCAGCATACTTTCAAACTCGAACTCCCGAATTGCCATTTCACTGCCAGCCTTCGTTGCACATCTCTGCCTTAGTTATTCCAAATCTAGCTCAGTTATTCCAAATACTCTTTTTGTGACATCCCAAAGCATCTCCAGTTATCTAAAGAGTTATTGGGAAACTCCTCAAACACTCACTAACCAAATCAATTTTAATTAGCTTTAATTATGGAATAGACATATGGCATACAACAGTTATATGGGTCATGGAACGAAATAGTCGTGGTGGGATCGCACCAGCCCAAAAGCTTTGGGATTTATCGGTCTCTGCCTTGCCCAGCCCACATATCTAGTTACAAAATCTCTCAACCTGGCAGTTCAATTCCTCCTGGTTTCTAACCAAATTTACCCAGCTTGACAAATACATTAGCAGCTCGTCCCCACCAGGAGGTGGGCTAAAATTAGTCTTGCCACCCACACCCTGCTTGCAGTGCCCTTGCGTGATCCCACAGGCTCCCTCGTGCTGGAAGAGCGACAGTCTTCACATTCTCCCTTCCCCAAGCGACCCATCCGCCTGCCTGATTCCTGCTCTGCATTTCAACCATGAGCCAGAACTGGAGCCCTGGTCACTTGCTAACGTATGTGAACTTCCTTTCCGGGTCCCTGCGTCCTTTCCAAATGCCAGACCACCGATGAGGATCTTGCTTCAAATAGGAGCGACTGCCCTGGTTTGACATCTGTCTAACAAAAGTGTCCTCTCTGCTAATAACACTGCTAATCTCTACTCACCAGACCAGGGTGAGCATTTGGTAAGAGGCTGGAGAAACGTTAGGAAGATTTGGGTGGGCTAGGGGAGTGGGCTTTCCCTAGGAACATGTCCTCGAGGTAACAAGTGGGCTACCAGTTAGATGGACTTGAAACTCATGGGGATTTGAACATCTGAGCTTCATTCCATGCTAGACCCAAAGCGCCTGGCACAGTGCCTGACATATGACCAGAACTCAATAAAGATTTTATTTGTGAATGAATAAACACCTTAAATATTTAGCAGCGACAACCTAATTGTATAACTCTATCCAGCAGTTCTCACATCCTGAATATAGAGTGAAACTTTGATAGGAAATTTCTGGAAAAAGTAAAAGAGAATGCTGAACAGTGAGTTAAGGGGACTGAGCAGAGATTCACCAAAGTGATGCCCTATGGGGCATAAATGAGACAAAATTGAAATTAATGACCTGCATAGCTTGTTAAACTACATACGTCTAAAAGACACACTCCAATCGGACAGAGAAAGAAAAATATTAAATAAATAAAAATCTTAGCTAAAATGGGAATGACTGAATAATGTCCACACTACATTTCCAACAACAGCTGACACTCTGAGGCTCTTTTTAGTCAGCAAGTGGCTCGTATCTCTGACTCCAAGGATGAATCAAGGGGTAAAGGTTTAGTGCAGAGCAGCCTCTTGACCCCAGCAAGCCACCTGGACCAGCCTCGGAGGCGGAGCTCGGGGCTCCGGCCGGTCATTGGCCTCCAAGGCTGTGACCCCTTCCTTCAGGGGAGCTGGGTGTCAGACAACATGCACAGCAGCCTGTGCCACTCAGCAGTCCAATTATCAGGAAGGACATGTGCCAGGAAAACATGGTCTGAGGGCCAGAGACAATTAGCCTGGCACGGGCACCATAAGCTACCAGTGCCAGTCCTGGGGCTGTCACTCCTAGCACAACCTCAGGAGTGAAGGCTTGGGCACAATTCAGGTTTCCTACAGGACTGAGGAATCCTGTGTACGAGCCGGGACAAAAAGGCTCCTGGAAATGCCGCCCACCCGGCTGCCTGCAAACCTGCCCTCCTTGAACCTACCTCTGCTGCCAAGAGCGGGAGAAGCCATTCTTCCTTATCAGCCCTGGGCTGGCTGAGGTGGCCCCGCCTCTCTCACTTTACCCCTCCCACGTTATCGCTGCCCCTGAACCAGGATGCGTGGAGTGGCAGGTGGATGCTGCTGTGACTTCTGACCTCACATCAAGCTCCGCGGCACAGCTGACTCACACACCCACTAGATGAAATAAAGGGCTGTAATGTGCTTGGAGAGTTCTCCGAGCTCCCAAGGTCAACAGGACACATTCCCCAGAGGAGCAGTACCACTTGGTGGCCCTGGAACAAGGCTGCCTGGGTGTGAATCTCAACCCCATTCCCTGCGTGAACTCGGGGAAGTTATTCTATAGCTCCTATTCTTCTTCTGTACGGTGGGGCTAATAATAGAACCTACCTCACAGAGTTATTATGAGAGAATAATTAGATTAAAAACCTACAAAGCTCTTAGTGGATAGTAAGTGCTTAATAAATGCTAACTGTTCTCCTCTCCCTGGAAATGCTCTAATGTGCGTAGGAAGCGTTCTGCACAACTTATCAGGAAAGGATAAATTGAGTGCCCACGACTGCAGTGACATCCACACTTTTCCTTTACACTTGACCCAGTGCCCCCATTGAGCCAAGAGATCAGGGGGACGTGGAGAATCTATGTCACACCGCTTACACAGGAACCAAAGAAGCACTTGAGGTGAGAACATCAGAATTAGAAACCTCAAGAGTGGGAGGTAGCGTGGCCGAGTGGTCTAAGGCGCTGGATTTAGAAACCTCAAGAAAGTGCAGCCCACGGCTTCTCACACTCGAGTACTTAGAGCCCCAGGGGCAATGCACGATGCCACAGGACAAACACCAGTTTTATCGTACCAGCAACTCCAGAATATGTTTTTTTAATTTAAATAAACATAAGTATTGTATTATTGGATAGTATGGAATAAAGTTCAAATTTGTGTTAATTTTTACAATGAAGTATGAGATGTCAAAAAAATTTCATATTTGCAATGGGACATACACACACACACACATACACACACACACACACACACACTCATATACACATACCCTGGACCTCCAGAGTCGCTCCAGCCACTTGGTGGAAATGCTTAAGAAACTCATTCTGAACAAGAGCAGACATTCAGACCCATAACGGATGAGCTGGAAGGAACCCATCCCCGCAGGTGACTCAGTGTCTGAGGCAGGGAGCCTCAGGCCCTCGTTCGCACACAGCTTCCACTGACAGCCCGCAGCCCTCCAAGCTCTCCATGCCGGATGAGAATCCTCTCTTATGTAAGACTCCCTCAGTTACTGGCACAGGGAGTGTTTGTTCTCCAGTGGCCGTGCGTCCTCAGGCTCCTTATAGAAACACGCCCCAGAATTTTAGAGTCAAGATGCTCCTCCTGATGTACCACACACATGCATGACTCAAACTCTCATCTGAACTCTGAGTAGAAGAAAACCTGCCACTCAACAGCCTTCGCACTCCCGGTTCCATAGCCCTTGTCTCTGTTTCCTTATAAAATATCCTTCTCTCAGTCACTTTTGGGCATAGCAAAGGCCTGGAGGAAAGGAAATAGGAATCGAAGCCTGGATTTAGTTAGTTTTAACAGTGCCATTTCCCAGCCATATGCCTTTGGGGGGAACATAATTCAATCTCAGCCCTGGCCAGGTAGCTCAGTTGGTTAGAGCGTCGCCCCGATACACCAAAGTTGCAGGTTCCATCCCCGTCAGGGCACATACAAGAACCAACCAATGAATAAGTGGAACAACAAGTCAATGTTTCTTTCTCCTCTCCTCTCCTCTCCTCTCCTCTCCTCTCTTCTCTTCTCCTCTCCTCTCCTCTCCTCTCCTCTCCTCTCCTCTCCTCTCCTCTCCTCTCCTCTCCTCTCCTCTCTCCTCTCCTCTCCTCTCTCTCTCTTTCCTCTCTCGCTGAAATGAAATCTCTATGAACTCCAGTTCCCTTATCTTTACAGTTAAGTCTAAAAAGTACCTCACAGGGCCTCACGAATGTGTCAGAAAAAAACAAACAAACACCAATAGGCCTGATAAATAGAAGAGTGGACTTTCAATAAGTCTTTCTTTCACTCTTCAGGTTCCGTACATTCTGTTAAAGGTGTGACAAGCTAACCTGTATACAAAGCTCATGAGCGTGTACAGTACAGTGTTCAAAAGCTCAGGTTTTGTAGTCGGAGGTGGATTTGGTCCCAGTGCCTCCACTGACTAGCTGTGAGACCTCAAGGTTAAGGTTAGGTAACCTCTCAGGCCAACTGTCTTCATCTGTTAACTAATTGTATAATAATAGATACACATTATTGTGGTGGGATAAATGAGACAATGTACTATTCATGGCATACAGTAGGTGCTCAATTAATATTTGATGGAGAGATGAATGCATGATCTAGGAAATGTACTATGTGCCTGCACAGAGTAAGTGTTCAAGATATAGATGTTGTCGGGGTTGTTTAGAAGAACAAAGCAGAATTATCTTCTAGGCTGATCAGGGTATCTGTCCTTATTTAGCATTTATAATAGCTCACATTCAATTTTTTACCTTTATTATTAGCTTAGAATCTAATCTGAGGTTATTATTTTAAATTTTCATTCTGCCCTCTCTCTCATCATAATAATCCATTTCACCAGCATTGTCTTCCCCAGAGGTGCCCATCCTTGGCTCATTGGTTTTATTACCCAGTGGCATCAGTAGAGAGTTTGTCCATTTAGGGGCAATAAAAGAGAGACCAGAAAGAATAAGAGATCTCATGAAACTCACAGTGTCATTATCAGTCATTGAGTGGAGGAAAATCAACCACAGGACTTCTAGTCAAAGCTCTGTCCAGAAAAGCATACTAGTAATAGCCACGTGATCTATTTAAGGCAAAAAGGCAATTATTTAAAAATCCATTCCATGCAAATACCTGGAATGTAAATAGGTTCACTCAACCTGATATATACAGAGGTGGGCAAAGTAGGTTTATGGTTGTAATACAATAATCTATAATAATAAAAGTGTAATATGCAAATCGACTGAACGGCCGAACAACGGAACAAATGTCCGGACGATTGTCCAGATGACCTTCCGGACAAAGCTGGGGCTGCGAAGGCCTACTTTTGCATGAATTTCGTGCATTGGGCCTCTAGTTAATAAATAATAATACAAGAATAAACTTTGTGTTTCATGCACAACTTTGAACCTACTTTTGCCCACCCCCCTCTATGTAATCAGGAACATAAGAACTCAAAGATCAATATCTGTATGTTCTTGTCCCGCTTGTTAGTCAATGAAGCACATGCTTTGCTGTTCCATGGACAGAAATAGCCCACGTGCGTGCACAGTGTGAGCGCATACACGCATTTCAGTGGTACTCACACCCTGTTCTCCCGGTCTGGAATAAGTGACTGCAGATACAGTTACGATCCCCAGGAGTGCTGCTTTAATGCTGAATTTAGCACATCAGGGCATTTCCATAGGAGCCACTTCTGACACCAGAAAACAAGTTCAAACTTCAGTTCCTGGAGGACACTGAAGGGCACCACAAGATGCCGGAGAAGTCTCTTTTCTAAGCATGCATGTCTGCAACCATTACAAGGGAGATGGCCAAAGGTCACTATTTGGGGGGGGGGGAGCATTCCATAAATGAGTGTTATAGATTCCCTGCAAGCTGAGTAAACACTTGCTGCCTTTCCTGACATTGCTTCTATGACGTAATTTCCATACAAGCTTCCTAAGGATACTTCCTCTCTCACTGAGGATGGAATGCTTTCTATGCTGCATGGCACTGTTGGAGAACTAGGACTTAACCAGTGAATGGAGGGGTTGGAGTGGTTCCAGAAGAGGAATCAGTAAGCACAAAAGCATGGAGGGGAGGCTCACCTTGGCAGGCTCTGGTGACCCACTACATCTAATCAGACTGGAGGGGAACACCTACTCAGGGGAGTGGGAGAAAGGAAGCCAGATGGTCATTTTTTAGGATTTTTGCTGAAGACTACCAGACGCTTCTAAAAGATGCAAAGCAGGTGAGTGACATCACCAAGCTGACATTTTAGAAAAGCACACAGGTCACAATAAAGAGAATGGCTTGAGGAGTGCCAGACTGCCGGCATGGGGGGTGGGGGTGGGGGGCCTTAAGAGGCAGTTGCCATCATCCACCTTCTTAAAGTCAGTGCAAGCCAAACTAACACACTGGTGGAGGGGAAAGGTGAGCAGGGGGTAGTGTCAGGTTCAAGACAAAAAACAGAGGCAGAATAAAGGGGATTTAGGGGTTAATTGTATTTATGCAGCTCTGCCCTGATGATGGTAGATGGCCGTGTCCCTGATCAAGACTGAAATGCATTTTACAGGAAGAAGCAAGTGTTGTGAGGAAAGGTAAGTTCAGGTTGGGCCACGGTAAGTTGAGTTGCCTGCAGGACAAGGTCCTGAGAGAAATCTGCTGGGACTTACATTGGTGGTGGGTGGTGTTTGTCTATACATTGATTCTTTCCTAAAGATTTGTGTGTAGGTGTTATCAGGATTGACTTAGGCATTGTCTGCATGCAAGTCATCATTAAAACCATGGATATGGATGAGATTGTCAAGAAAGACCAGCAGACTTCAAAATAAGAGAATAATAGCTTAAGGGAAAAGACAGAGAAAGAGGTGCCAGAGACCAATTCCAGCATGACAGCAGGGCTGAATCTGGGAATGGCTGAAGGCATTTCCCCAAACCTGAATAGGATACATTAAAATGATTTCTTGGCTGCCAGACAGCTAAAGGGCATCTTAATCTACATGTTATTGACTCCTACTGGCCAAACACCTGAACAGCCATTGGCTAATTCCCCCATTCTGACAATGCTTGTGTATACCCTTTGAAGTGTATATCTCTGCCTCGCCTCAGGACAAGTTGTGTTAATAAAAAGCATGGGATCCTGAGACAGGAGACTTTGGCCTTAGACCTTAGATCTTATAACTTAGCTCCTTTAGCTAAACTCCTCTGGCCCCCAAATGCCTTTCAAAATTATGCTTCGTCTCCGGACTCTATTAATCTATGCACGGCCTTCTCCAGATTGCTGAACCTTTCTTAATGCTGGGACAAGAACCCCAGCAAAAAGAGGTTCATGAAGACTGAGAAGGCAGAGTCAAAAGCCAAAGAAGAAATTGTCAAGAAAGAGGAAGGTGTAAAGAGAAGAGGTACAGCAAGAGATCAAGCTATATAAGACCTTGAAAATGTCCACTGGATTCCATAGGGTTGGTGGAATGGTCAGAAAAGGGACAGGACAGTGGATAGAGCGGCAGCCTGCGGACTGAAGGATCCCAGGTTCGATTCCGGACAAGGGCACATGCCTGGGTTGCAGGCTCGATCCCAGTAGGGGGCATGCAGGAGGCAGCTGATCAATGATTCTCTCTCATTGATGTTTCTCTCTCTCTCTCTCTCTCCCTCTCCCTTCCTCTCTCTGAAATCAATAAAAAATATTTTTTTTAAAAAAAGGGACAGGACAGCAAGGAGGGATCATGAGTGGTTATTTGTGAGCTGGTGGGTTGGATGACTGGTACAAAATAGAAGGAACTCAAACGTTTCTACCTTATGGTGAGAAGCCAATTAGAGGAAGAACTGAGAGAGAGGAGAATAAAGGAAATGAGTGATGGATGTGGTCCCTCAGGAAACCAATTGGAAATGTAGTTCCTAGCCCAACAGAAGGAATTACTCAGGGGTTGAGAAGCACAGGTCTGCCATTGAGAAGGGAGAGGGACAGCAAGGAATGTATGAATGTCCATGTGGATATTATGGGAGCTAGGCTAGGCCTGCCTGATGGGGAAATTAGTATGCATACTCGTTACATTAAAGAAATTAATTTTGTCCATCATTTTCTTAAAACCTGTTAATGAGACTCCCACAATTTCCAAAGCCCAAAGTGACTGAGCTGATGGTGATGAGTTTTCGGGAAGCTGAGGATGCATCATACAGTCATCAGTGATGGGTGGTGGTGGTTGTTTTTCTTTGGGGGGGGGGGGTGCGGGGGTTGTATTTTATTCTAACTAAAAACACAGCCTGGTTTATTTTTTACTCAATTTAATTTCTTTCAAGCTGTAGACTGTGAGTCATACCTACTTCAAACAATTTCATTTTCCTTAGTGTCAGGCTTTTGTGTCTTTGCCCCTCAAAAATCAGCAGCTGTTCGAAAGGTATTTGCTATGCTCAATAACCATTTGAAAATAGAAACTCAAATATGTAAGGTGAGTCGCTACCTTTTAGACATCTTTCTCGGAAGCAACCTTTTCTCCTACCCATATCACGGCCCATCCAGGAGGATGTCAAGTTTCTATGTTAGAAAATCACCATTGGTAGACACGAGGTCCCTTTCATCAGTAAAGCACCGTTTCTAAATGGGATGTGGAGCAAATTCAATGCTGTGTGAGAAGCTGTTCAGCAAGGGAAAAACTCACACTAGGTGAGGAATCAATTAGGGAAGGGCTTACCCTTTCCAACCTACTCACTGTCTAGCACATAAACGGAAGCCCAGCGTGCCATATGGTTAATTGGGATCCAGGCCAGGACCAGAATCCAGGTCTCCTCACTCCCCTCCCACTATTCATTCCTCCTCTCAGAACATCTGTTTTTCCTGCTGGGCAGCAAACTCTGAAGGGCCGTGGGAACTCTTCCATCTTGTTCACTTAGGTATCCCCGGCATAGAGGTGACAACAAAAAATACCTGTTACTAGGTTAACCACAATCAGGGTTCATTGCTGTTGGTCATTTGTGAGGTTTCATGCAGAGCTGAACATCAGAGTAAAAGGTCTCAACAAAAAGAAAAATAACCACCAACCCATAAACACATGGTTTATGAACTCTGAAAATCCCAGGACTCCAGATATGACTTCTAGGGTGTGAAAGCCTTGGGAATAGCAGCTGTAGAGCCACCTCTTGCTAACGGGGTCTGTGCCAGGGTTTCATTACTCCTCCAGTTGGCAGGCACCACGCCCATAGCCTTCTATGCAGCCTGAGAACAGAAGTTTCCACATTGCCTCTCAGTCAGCTTTAACCAACTTGAATCCTTCTTGAAATATTTAACAGGTTCTCTCCTCTCCCCCAAACACTGTAACTGCTAAGCCTCCTTTCATCTTCCCATAATCAAACCTGCCTAAATTTTTATGTGAATTGAAATCACATGTCCTTTTGCACATTCTCAATGCATTCCATACTTCAGGGGACAGCCCCTGCAGAGTCTGCAGGCACTTCAGGGAGTTAGGGTTTGAAAGTAGCATGAACCACAGTTGACGTTTGTTTTTTCAAACAAGACCCTGTAAGGTTCTTCGTTTTGCTGAAAACCATGTGCCGGCTTGATGCCTTTCTACTCTGGTTGAGACCAAATGCTTCTCAAATGAATCTGCTGGAAGGGTTTCGAACGAGAATTACATTCCCCTCTAAGCATTCTTCAGTTTGGGTCTGGTTTGGGTTAATTGGTTAATGGTGAAAATAAGTACTTACATTGTTTGCCCCTAAATCAGGAGTTGCTGCTGCTGCTGCTGCTCTATCCCATCGTGACAGCCTGCTGTTACTCACAGCTGGCAGACACTGTGAACTTTGATGCCACGTCAGCCGCCCGGAACCATTCTGCTTCAGCAACAGTTTCCCAACGGTATGATTTCGTGTGTGGACCCGGAGGCCGGAAACAGGACCGGGCCGCCATCTTGAGAAGGTCAATGGGAAAGACGCCACACCCCGAGATTACAGAGAGAAACCTCACAAAACACTTGGTGTGACTAAATACGCATTCCAAGGAGAACTTAAATAGTATATTGACTTTCTGAACAACCATGACAAGTTAGTAAGGCACAAAAAAAAACACAGGATTAGAAATTGAAAAAGTAAAATTTAGTTCATTGAAAAATATGATGTTGGAGTGGCCAAAAACTGAAAAAGCGAATGCTCATATATAGGGAAATGGTTGACTAGATTGTGAGACATTTCTGTCATGGAATATTAGGATATCTAATAACAAATAATAAACTACAGCTACATCAGTGGAGGGTTCTGCAGCATATCAGTGAGCAAAGAAATGTATGATATTATACCATTTGGGGTTGCAATGACATGTTATCAAGTAAAAAGTATAATAATATCCCATATACTATTACGTATGCATTTTTCATAATATGTGATTATATATCCAGGCATTTATGTATTTAAATAGATAAAAAGTATATAAAAGATATATATCTGGCTGTTAATAATACGACCTCTTTTGTTTCAGGGAAAGGGTGTAAAGAACAATGAATAAGGGTGGAAGGGACTTTTGAAGAGGCTTAACAATAAAACAGCACTTACTGCATTACATCCCAGATAAAAAACTACCTGTCTGGGAATGGTGTGTATGCATAAAACGTATGTCAGAGTTTACAAACGTGTTCATTAGAGGTCTTAAGTTGGTGCGACTGCAGATAACTTGTATTTTATTCTCTATAATCTTATGTATATTTTTTTTTCAAAGAAAAATATTATTTATATAATCAGAAAAAAACAGTAAAGCTGTTTGTATTTTGTAAAACTCGTTGACAACTGGTAACTTGCCTGAACTCTTCATGCCTCAGAGTCCCTCTGCTAAATCTTCGGTAGACGTGAGCTTTTCCGCTCTGTTCCAGATACACTCAAGATTTCTTCAGCCGTTCTTGTGCTTATCTGGAAAGGACACGCCATGACAAAGAGAAATGCAAAACACGCCTCCAGCCCACACTTCACACAGCCCCCTGCCCTCTGAGAGCGATGTCAGATGTGTGTGTGTGGGGGGGGGGGGGTGCAGAGCGGGGCCCACAGCACATGCTCGCAGGGAGAAGTTGCTGACAGTGCTGTCCAACCTGGACTCTCAGACCGCGCCTCTGGAGGTGACTCAGAACTCATTTGGGAAAATGCCAACTGAGGGAAAGAAGAAGGAAGTTGGAATGGACCGACCCATCCCTGTATTTCAGGAACAGAGCCAGAAATTGAGAAATAAACTCTTACTGGTCAGTGACCAAATAACCAACAGAAAGAAAAAAAATGTACATGATTAGAACATGGGAAAGGTCACTATGGAATCACTGACCACATTTTCTGAATTAAAATGAAGTGAGGTATATGAATGTAGTTGGATATTAATTATACTGAAGACACTTTTTTGTTGTTGTTGTTAATTGAGGCAATCATAGGAAATTCAAGATGTACTGTCACCATAAGGGCTATGTGTCAAGTAGATATATTTATAGAATCAGAAGGAAAATATTTATTCATTACTCTGGAATGGGAGCAGCTCTCAGTTTTAAACTTAAATGGGAAAAATATCTAAATTTAGGTAAAATTTCTAAATTCTAGAATTGTTTTTAAAAAGAACTTTTGAAAAAAAATGTTGTTCTTATACTTTCAACTACAAAAATAATCCAAAGTAGAGTTCAAAAATGTTTTATCATGAAAGGAGCTTTAATTCAACCTATCATATTAGACTAGAGGCCCAATGCACAAAATTCGTGCAAGGGGCCCAGTCCCAGCCGCCACCATGGCCTCCTCTGCCTCGGTCCCCACCCATTGCTGCGGCTTCGTCCAGAAGGATGTCTGGTCTAATTAGCAAGTTACGCTTTTATTATTATAGACACATATAGTAGAGATTCCGAGAGGTTAAATAACTTGCCCAAGGTCACACAGTGGAACTCGGGCTCTGGTTCTTAGAGATCATCCCCACAACATTGTGCTGTAGATATTGAGAATAAGTCTGGCCTGGCCTGACTTCTTTACTTAAAAAAAGACACTCATAATTACCATGTTCTTGCTTTGTATGCAAAGAGCACATCCTTATATGTACGCAAAGAGTAGTTAAATATGACCTGCATTTGCCTTATGATTACTCTCCTTTATCTTACTAATAATCACTGGACTTAGATGAAGTGAAGGATGCAAACAGACATCCATAAAAAGCAGAATGGAGCCCTGACCGGTTTCTTCAGTGGATAGAGCATCAGCCTGCAGACTGGGGGTTCCCGGGTTCGATTCTGGTCAAGGGCATGTACCTTGGTTGCGGACACATCCCCAGTGGGGAGTATGCAGGAGGCAGCTGATCAATGTTTCTCTCTCATTGATATTTCTAACTCTCTATCCCTTCCTCTCTGTAAAAAATCAGTAAAATATATATATTTTTTAAAAAGCAGAATGGAAATGAATGCCAAATGTGTGATGTCAGCAGTAAATGCTATGACAGATCAGGAGAGGGAGGTAAACCAAAGGGGGATTTTGAGAGGGGTAAGAAAAGAAATCAATGCAAAGAGGGATAGGAACGAATATTCAAAATATGAGGTTTCTTTTCTGAGAACAGTTCTACTATTCAGGCTATTATTGATGATATGTGACCTTAGCTTGCATGGGATTTGTGACCTTGATCCAAAGATAATCTAGCAGTCTCATTTTCCACACACTTCCCTTACTTAAAGAGAGATACATTTGGAAAATATGCAAAAAAAAAAAAAAGAAAACATCCCTGTATTCATAAGCCTACATTTTCCTTGGCTCAGACATCTTGGGTAAATTGATGACGTTACTAAAGTTGTTTGCATGTAACTAAACAACTGAATAAAAAGCAGGAAATGCAGTAATTGTTATGCTCCCAAACACATACCTTTTGGGTCTCATAGACACATCTTTCCAAAACCATGAGCAAATGGAAGGTATTGTTAGTTTAGACATCACTGAACCAAAAAAATCCATGGCAGAAAACAATTACAAATGTTTCTTATTGAAAGAATATTAAGCTCCATAAAAGGGCGATTTTCAACTGGTGTGCCACAGGAATTTTTAAAACATGCAATACCTGACTATTTAGTCAGGGGCATGACCTCTTTCCCCTTAGGTTGCATCTCTCCACTTTCTGCCTCAGTTTTCCCACGGTCAGATCTTCCCTCAGTGTGTCCCCAAACCTGCCTCTACTTATAAAGACACCAGTCATTGCATCAAGGCCACCCTAATCCAGTATGACCTCAGCTTGACTTCATACGTCTATGAAGACCCTATTTCTAAATAAGGTCATATTCACAGGTACCAATGGCTGGGATTTCAACAGACTTTTTGAGGGGACACAATTCAACCCACAACAGGCAATTCATGGAGGTGATGTGACAGCCAGGAATACTGCTCTTCCCCAAAGAACCCACAGGCTCTTAGGTCACTATGAAGCCCTCTGAGAGCCTGTTACAGTAGAACAGGGTAGGGTCTAGGCCTCCTTTGTAGACCTCAGTTCCCCAGGCTGAGGAAGGGCCATCTTACCAGGTACACACGCAGCTCAGTGAGCGTCCTCAACCCTGCCTGAGTGAGAAAACAAAGCTGATGCAGGGAAAAGCCATCTTCATAGTGAATACACAATTCAAACAAACATTGCGTTTATGGCAGGTCAGCGGTATCTTTGAATACACAGATGGAATATATTTGATGAGAAGCTACAAGTTGACAAGATAATGAAAGCCTAAAAGATTTCCTACTATCTCACCATTAGCAGCAATCAGGGAAACTGGAGAGATCAAAAACAAAGAAAATAACCTGTGCTGTGCTACAGAACACAAATTTGGTTGAAGGGTAATGTACTCCAGTAATCAATTATCAAGGATTAAGTGCCTATTATTGCAACACTGATACCAAAAAAATAAAATAAAATGCACAGCACCACCCTGCAAAGAACTTACCCACCAGCTGGGGATATGAAGAAACTGGAGGCACATATTAAAGACAAGGTGTAGTTCATTGCTAAATTTATGATGTAGAGAGACTCAATAATACAAAAATAGGAGAGATGAATGATTTCAGGATTATTCAAATTAGGCTTTCTGGAGTTTGACACGTAGTTCTTTGGAGACCATTCTGTGTTTCCCAGTCACTGGATTGGACTCTAAACCCTCATCCCTCACTCCATGAGATTATCAGCATCTCCATCTCACAGATGAAAAAACCAAGATTCACACACATAAAGTGACTTGCCCAAAGCCAGATAGCTCATAAGTTCCCACGTCAGGAATTGAACTCAAGTCTTTCATGGTCAACTCCATAGCTTCGTCTGCAATGCACTGAAGGGTGAGTCGGGTGTGGATAGATAAGTAAACACAAGGCGAGTATTTTATGTGTAGGAAATGGGATTAATATTTTATTATTACATTTTCTAATTGGCTCCTGAGAGCCAGCCTGTATCCCCAGATGAGAAGCTGCTGTCAATCCTTCAGCTCTTAAAATATCTGGGTCAGTGAGAAAAGGATCACAAGGTCTCCTTGTGGTTATTTTTAACTTAAAAAAGGAAAGAAAAAAAAACCCTTTAAAGAAAAGGAGAGGATAAAAATGAAAAATACCATGAGAAATTTTACCAGCTGAATTCAAAAAGGTAATTGTTCGATAGGAACAGCTGGGCTACTGACCTGACTTGGAACCTGCAGGGAGGGGTCCCTGGTGGGTCAGGCTGGCTCCTGGCCCCTTCATAACTAAGAAGGGTGGCCTGGAATCCACATCAGAAAGTGGACCTGCGACCCAGCAGAAATGGAAAGTAGAAGGCACGCGGGGGCTGGTGCCACTTCCCCACACCTGCCTTTAAAATGACATTGCCCTCGATCCTTTCTTCAGAGAAGAAAGGGAGGAAGAAATTCAGGGGACCTGTTCCAGAGTCTACCACTGGCTTTTGCGATTTCAGAACAAAAGGAAGGGTAGGGGAATCTTCTAAGCAATTGCCCTGTGTTACAGGAAAGTGACACCAACTGACGTGCGAATGCTATTCTTATGAGAGAGATATTCTGAGTGCTGCTTGATGTTTTTCTTTGAGACAAATCAGCAGAAATGCAAACCCCCTGCCCAGCTTTCCCATCAGCTCAAAGACACCAGGAACGAGGAAGCTGTAAGTGCCAGAAAATATGTCTCCCAGGACCTCAGAGGGAGACGGTTCTGCAAAGCAGCCCACTGTGTCACGTGTCAAAGGCAGCACAGGAAAACCACCTTCTCTAGGGTCTGAGGGAAGAGACCCTAGCTCAGTGCTCCACAAATGAGATTGCACTGTACCCCGTGGCAGTGAGGTCTGGTGAGGAGGTAGGGTGGCATGCTTGGGGGCCAGGTGAAGCAGTTTCTATTTGCTCTAGGAAATAAGAAGGTATTTTGTTATCAGTTCTCCTTCCTGATGTTGCCATTCTCCCTCTGCCAAAGTTAATTCTCAAGGGAAGCAAAATTCAGAGGATGCTCCAAGCAAGAGCAAATTCTCTGTCTCTCTCTCCAAATCTCCATCAGCTTTCCTGCCACAGTGAACTGCAATGGCCATCTTGAAAGAAAATTTCAGAGTCATATTTTTCTCTGTCCCTCAAATCCTAAACCTGTGAGAAGTCATAAGAAACCAGTCCCCGTGGTTTTTCTCATCCAGCCCCTGTACTGGCCCCTTCTTTAGTTTTCCCAAGATCCCCAAGAACACTCGAAGTCACCCAGAGACCAGAAGATCCATCTTTTAGGTGGCATCTCACCAGCAAAACATCCAAAGGAGAAGAGATACCTGCAAAGTTCTCCTTACCTTCCGCTCTCCACCAGATCTTTGCAGGGAGGAGATGGGGATGCGAGAAGAGGTGTCAGCACATTCTCCACCTCCCAAGGGGACCAGAGATTACTCCCTGACCACCATCCCCTTATTCATTTCTGAGTTGACGAATACCACTCCCTACTGAGGCCAGAATCAGGAAGGACGAGATGAAGGTCAGCCCACCTAGAGAGCGTAGAACTGAAATGCTAAAATAAAAGTGGAAATCCTTATACTCATAAAGATAATATCTGTTCATCAACCACAAAACACTTCCAGAAAACATCACTTCATTTGACTCTCACAATAGTAGGCAGATACTAATGTTGATGTTACTATTTTCCTTTAAAACACACACACACACACACACACACACACACACACACACACAAAGAAACTGAGGTATTTTATGTATTTTATGACTCCCTAAGGTCTGAGGTCCAACTTGTAGCCTGGCCTTCTGAGCTCAAATTCAATGCTCCATCCTCTCCAGCACACCCACTCAGGAATCCTGGTGGACAGGATGGCACTAGAGACAGGAAAGCTTGCTTACTGGTCACCCCTATGGTGTCATCTTCCAAGATTAGGGAAGTTGACCCAAATAGTCTTGATTTCATTTTATAATTGCCTAGGAATCTACCTACCAACAATGTAAATCTTTCTCTTATAATATTTGTGTTTAGTCCTTGCAAACTTTAAGAGTAGTAAGTCGCATATGCTTATGAGTCCTGTGTAAAGGAGTGCTATTTTTACTTTGCCCTAAAACTATTCCTTTAAAATGATAAAGTTGTGCTTTATCGTTCTTGTGCTCTGGGATTTAATAAGTTCATATTTTTATCCTATGATTCTCATTATTTTATAAATTTCAATCAGATCTCCCCTTAGTCTGTGTCTTTCCAGAATGAAGAGCCCTAATTCTTTTATCATCCCTCAGAGAGAATCCGCTCCACCCTCCACATCAATTTAGGTGTCCTTCTCCAGACCTTGTCTGGCTCTGTATGTCTTTGAGGTATGTCAGCTCATTGGGCCCCCATCACTTTGCCCATCTATATATATAAAAGCCTAAGTGACCATTACAACTGGTCGACCGGTCACTATGATGCCCAGTGACCACCAGGGGGCAGACACTCAATGCAGGAGCTGCCTGCTGGTGGTCAGTGTGATCGCACAGCCAACCTCCTGCAGCCGGCCAACATCTTGTGGTCCTTCCCCCCTGCTGGCTGGCCCCACCTCGATTGGGACTGGGCAAGACAGCCCTGATCAGCCCCGATCGCTGGCCAGGCCGAAGGACCCCCACTGTGCATAAATTCGTGCACCGGGCCTCTAGTTATGTATAAAAGAGCACAGTGGCTTCCGCTAAAATAAAATGTAGAAATATTAGAAACCCTTTAAATAACTCAAACATTATTTTGTTCCATGTGAGCCCAGCATAGGCTGAAAAAATATGCATTTTGCTTCAACTCTGAAATGAATTTGAGCACACTAGTACTAAGCAACCTTGTACCCTATTATGAAAATGAGAATTTGCAAAGCACTTTCACATACATTATCTCATTTGACCCTCACATGAACCACACAAGGTAGAAAACACATATTATCCTCATTTATCACATGAGAAGAAAAAAAAAGTTGAGTCTAGTCCAAGGTCAAACAGCTGGAATTAGAGCCCCAGTTGCTGGCCCTCCATCACAAGAATGATGCTCTATTCACTGTGCAATACCTTTCTTATAACCACTTGTGATTTATTTTAAATTACCAAACTACCACCTCTAAGTCTCTTTCAGTGGTCCACAACACATTCACAAAATATTCTATGGTTCTATTAAAAGAAAAGATGGTTAAAGTTGGTCTAGACCAGTAGTCGGCAAACCGCGGCTCGTGAGCCACATGCGGCTCTTTGGCCCCTTGAGTGTGGCTCTTCTACAAAATACCACGTGCGGGCGTGCACGTACACTGCGATTGAAACTTTGTGGCCCATGCGCAGAAGTCGGTTTTCGGCCTGGGCGAGTCTATTTTGAAGAAGTGGCGTTAGAAGAAGTGGGGGTACGTTCGCTGAGGTCGACCCCTCGGATTGAGGAAGCTTTTAGCAAAGGCCAGCTTAGGAGTACCCTAATCAAGTTAATAACAGTGTACCTACCTATATAGTTTAAGTTTAAAAAATTTGGCTCTCAAAAGAAATTTCAATCGTTGTGCTGTTGATATTTGGCTCTGTTGACTAACGAGTTTGCCGACCACTGGCCTAGACCCACTTCCCTTCTCTTGCCACATGTTCCCCAGGACAACTCAGCCATATCATAGGTATCAATATCACTCCTTGCAAATTATTCCCCATTTTGTGGTCTAAGCCATACCTTTCTTCTGAGCCTCAGACAAGGATATAAAACTGCATACTTGATACCTCCTGGATGTCTCAACATGTACAAAACTTCATCTTCTGCCCCCATCATATTCCCCTCCAGTGCCAAAACTCAATCCTCTTTGGACATTCCTCCTCTCAAATACCTATCCAGGAACCTAGGAGCCACCTTGAAATTTCCCTTTCCCTCCCCTGACTCGACCCATATTCATCTAACACCAAGTCCATTTGCTTTTACCTCCTGCCTAGCTCACTGTTCTGTCCACGTCTCTCCTTCACCATCATCACCACTTTAGTTCAAGACACCATCATCTCTCATTAGACTTTCATTGATTCCTAATTGGTCTGTTCCTCTCCAATCCTTTCTCCCTACCACATATAGCTGGAGCAATGCTCCCAAAAATGCGATTCTGGTCATGCTGCCCCTAACCCACTCTGTCTAGATCACTTCAATGGCATCACATTGCTTTTAAGGTAAAGGCAAAACCACCAATAAATGGCCCACAAGTCCCTGTCTAGTCTGGCCCCCACCTCCAGCCTTATCTCACAACACTAGCCTTCATTCTCAAGCTCCAGCCCCACTAGCCTTCTTTCAGCCCCTTTTACTCATCATCTGTTTTTAGCCACAGTGTTCTGGAATATTCTTCTCTATTTAAATTCCCAGAATTAGATATACCTAGAAGGCTCCATCTTCAGATAGGGATTCAAGGGTCTTTCCTCATGGAAACCTTTCTCAATCTCCTTGAGTTAAAGCCCCCATTACAGTTTACATGGCACTGGTTTCTCATGGTTTTGTGAATTTAGTTAACATCTATCTCCCCAGTAGATTTAAATTACCCCAAAGGGTGTCAGGAAATTCTAAAACTTTTGCTCACCATTGTATTCTCTGCACTGTGCTGAGCTGAGCACATACATGCACATCAATAACTATTTGTTAAATAAATGAATAAACCCACTAATAAGGAAATGGTTATATATGATAAACACTGTCATTATGGAATACTAAGCAACTGTTAAAAATAATAAGATAAGAATATATTCACTAACATGGAATGAAATCCATGACATATTATTGATCTAACACAGTGCATTATAGAACATTATGCATACTATGATCATTATTTTTAAAACCTGTGTATGTCCTTTTTAAAAAAAAAAAACAAAACACAAATAACCTCTTTGTGTTTACATATATATGCGTCTGTATGTGTTTTACAAGATCTGCAAGACTAACACCAAACTGCTTACACTGGTTTCCCTAGAGAATGGGAATGAGACAGGATAGAGAAAAATAGGATAACAATATCTATTCATAAACTTCTTTCTGGTTTGACTTATTTCAATGACCATATGGTATTGCTGTAAATTATTTCAACAATACCGCTTTTCAAATAATGATGCATTCACTAACGGTCAGGAAACTGACTGTTTCTAAATAGAGTAAAAAAAAAAAAAAAAGGAAAAAAATTATTCTGCATGATTCCTTGACAATGATAAAGCTCCATAAAACAGCATGTTTCCAGCACAGCTCTCCAATCTAGCAATAAGCTGTGATGATTTCCCCCACGTGACTTGTACAAACAAAAATTTTTGAAAAATCATTACTCTTGCACTTACTCATACAGTATTAGAAGGGAAAATAACAGAAAGAAACAATAGCATAAATTTTTCTTAGTTTAGATTTTTTTTTTTGCTAAATAAAAGTGATTGTTGAAGACATCTTCATTTTCCTTCACTTGTCATATGAAAAGTCTTTTTTGTCTTTGCCACAGCTCAAATAGGAAAAATAGCTTCCTAACGCCGTGACAGAGGTGGGAGCAGGGACAAATACTGGCGACATGTAGAGACAGGATTGTTCCACAGCTGACAGCACAAAGCCTCACTCTGGTGGTTGAGCGAGGTGTGTGCAGGTGGGCAGACCCAGCTCCCGGAAGAGGGAAGGCAGGTGTGTGGGTGTACCTTCTGCAGCCAGCCCCGCAGGGTGAGCTGGGGACAGTCTGTGCATACAGAATAAGTGCTGTTGCTGGGAGCTGCATTGATTCTTTTTTCAGACTAATGGCTCAGATGGTGGGACAACCAAACGATGACTAAAATCTGAGTCAAATGCTTTCAAAACAAATTATTCCAGTGAAGCAGGAACGCAGACAAGCAGAGAGCAGATCATGAGGGTTTCTAACCAGTACTTGTTAAACCTGAAGAAACTCGCTCTTCTTAATGACTGCCTCGTTCCATCCAATTCATTCTGACGTGAGTGAGCTGGGGACAATGGATCTTTATTACTAGTGACACCTTCTGATCAACTCTGAACCCCCTCTGGGCCCGTGCACTTTCCCAGTCCTGCTTTCACCTCCTCCTCTCCCCAGGTGCCTCCAGCATGTCTTCAATTATCCCAAAGGGTGTCGGGAAATTCTAAAATTAGCCTCAAAGTTGGTGTTTTGGTATTTTCGAAGACTTTCATTTAAATACAAAAAGAGCTCACAGAGCCCTGGCCGGTTTGGCTCAGTGGATAGAGCGTCGGCCTGTGGAATGAAAGGTCCCAGGTTCGATTCTGGTCAAGGGCATGTACCTTAGTTGCAGGCACATCCCCAGTGGGGAGTGTGCAGGAGGCAGCTGATCGATGTTTCTAACTCTCTATCCCTCTCCCTTCCTCTCTGTAAAAAATCAATAAAATATACTTTTTTAAAAAAAGAGCTCACAGAAAGGAGAAGTAAGGTTGGGGAGAAGGGAAAGGGGAAGGGCATGTCATTACATTGAGCCACAGGGCATGCAGCACCGCCCCCCCCACCCCTGTCACCCGCAAGACTCACATGTGCCATCTGCATGTGAAAGAGACCCTAGCATGTGCTCTGACCCTTGAGGAAGCATCATGCGGACCCACTACACACATATGGGTGGTTTCCTTGACATCATCCCCGGCCCCTTTTCTTCTGCTAATTTCTCGGTTTTAAATTCTTTCCCCCCAGATGTTCCCTCCCTATTTGGCAATGCAGTTCCTCCATAAGCCTTTTTTGACGAGGAGACCCTGAGATACTTTTCAGAAAACAAAGCCTCTTACCATCTTTATTGGAACAGGGTCCTCTTCAAGAATAACTAGGAGTACCCCCATCCCCATGGAATCAGGTATGCTTTCACCCCCACCCCCCACTCCTCCTCTTTTAGGAATCAGCAGTCATGAAGTAGAAGCAGAGAACAATGCTTAGCCCCCAGCAAAGGTGTCAGACCCCTCCCCACAGGCCAGAACTTGGCGGAGACTGAAGCTTACATACTTCAGCCTAGCTGCGCCCTCTACCCACACTCTGTCCGCTTCTCTGAATGCATTCACTTAGATGTGAACAAAATATATTTGCTTTTAAACATTTTATATTGTGGTAAAATATACATAACATAAAATTCACCATTTTAACCGTCTTTAAGTAAATACTTTGGTGGCTTTAAGAACACTCGCATTGCTGTGCAACCATCACCGCTGTCATGTCCAGAACTTTCTCATCTTCCTCAACTGAAACACTGTACCCGTTAAACACTCAGTCCCCATTTCCTCCTCCCCCAGACCCTGGCAACCACCTTTCTATTTTCTGTCTCCGTGAGTCTGACTACTTTAGGTACCTCATGTAAGTAGAACCATAGAGTATTTGTCCTTTGTCAACTGGTGTACTGCACTTAGCATAATGTCTTCAAGGTTCACCCATGTTGTGGCGTGTCAGAATGTCCTTCCTTTTTAAGGCTGAACAACATTCCATTGCATGAACATATCACATTTTATTTACCTATTCATCTGTTGGTGGGCATTTGGGTTGTTTCATATTCTTAACTTAATCCTACAATTTAAGACATACAGACAATTCAAATTCATTCCATTTATTGAATATTTACTAAGGGCAACTGTGCTAGCTATTGTGAGAGGTACAGAGGGGAATCCAACATGGTACCTGCTCTTAAGGAATCTTATGCTTAATTAGGAAAGTAGAAAAGAAAGAAGTGAAAGTAATAGCATTTGCTAACTGCTTTGCCCAGTCACTGCATATATTGCTCACAACAACCTTGTGAGATAGATGATGTAATGTCTACATGAGAGTGAGAAAATGAAGGCTCACAGACCTTACGTAACCACCTCCAAAGTGGTGAAACTCGGATTCAAACCCACGTCTTGGATTCAGAATCCTGTGTATATTCCACTAGACATGCCGCTCCCTTTGGTGCAAGGCAGAATGTGACAAAGCCTGGGGAGAAGCTACAGTAGGGTAAGAGGGGAAGAGTAAGAGATACCACCCTCCCGAGGGGAGAGGCTCATTGCAGACACAGGTCTTGCAGGTCAGGAAGACTTATATTGGACAGAGATAAGGGAATAGAGGAACTGCTTGAGCAGAGAGCAGAGGAGCCGTCAGGAAATCTCAGGGCATACTGATGGACCAGTGCAGTTGTTGAACATAAGGCTAGAAAGCAGAGAGGGGCGAAATCTTGGTCATAATGGAATGCCAGCTCACGGAGTCTGAATTCCACCATGTAGACAATGGTGAACCATTGTAGGTTTTCTAGGTCAAGACATAGTTGTAGCTGTACTTTGAGGAGGTCACCATGGCAATAATGCATAACAAAGATGGAGGGGGGTATAGTTCATAGGTAGGAAAGCCTGGTAGGTCACTGGAATTAGCAGATGAGACATAATTAGTCAGAACGGAAAAGAGGATATGGAGGTGAGCAGCATCTTAGCAAAACCTGGCCACTGATCCATTACGAATGGGGTGACTACATCCTGGTTTGTGTGGGACACCTGTTTTCCTGGTGTAATTCCTAACAGCATCTCTTCCCTCTCAAACAGGTCCAAGTCTGGACAGTCAAGTACATGATCACACTATGAGGAGTAAGAAAGAAGATTCAAAGGGGACTTGAAAAGATTTTGAACCTGAATTAATAAAGAAGGTGATGTCACCTTTAGAAACACAGGACGGAAATCAGGTTTTTAGAAAGATGAGGAGTTTGGATGTGGACATGCTGGTCTTGCTGCTGAGGTGAGGGTTTATTTGAGGGAGAGGAGCACCTTGCCTGTGGACTTGCGCTGTATCACATGAAGGAAAGCATCATTGACCTAAAAAAAAAAATCCCAAAATATGTAGAAAGACTTGCATACATGCACATTTCAACAAACATTTGTTGCTGGTTCACTTCTTAAAATAGCTACAGTATTAAGATGTGCCTTCAATGAACTGTATATAATTAACTATGTGACACTAACTAATCACCACAAACCCAGAGGAAAACAATAATATTTGAGAGTAACCCAACCTCAGAATTTACCGGTCTAACCTATAAATTTCAATGTTGTCAGATAAATGACAGCAGGTAAAAAGTCCTCAGGCCCTGGTCAGTTTGGCTCAGTGGACAGAGCATCAACCTGCGGACTGAAGGGTCCCGGGTTTGATCCGGGTCAGGGGCAATCCCTGGATTGCAGGCTCAGTTCCTAGTGGGGGTATGTTGGGGGGAGGGGGCGGTCAATTGGTGATTCTCTCTCATTATTGATGTTTCTATCTCTCCCTTCCTCTCTGAAATCAGTAAAAATATATTTTTTTAAAAGTCCTCAGGCCTGTCCATACTCTCCTGTAATATCAGTGTGTTCTAGCTTTTCAAAGAATGGAGCTACTGATAGAAGGATCAGTAATTTAATATTTTACAATTTTTATCTTTTTATTAAAACTGTCCTGTTTCCAGTGTGTCTGAAATTGCAGTCTACCTCCAATTCATTTTTAGTAGTGAAAGTTATAAAGCATAAATTAAACAGTAGCCACACTAATCAAGACAGTGTGATATTGTGAAGGAACAGACAAACAGATCAATGGAACAGATCAGCCAGCCCCAAAATAGGCCCCTACTAATGCAGTCAGCTGATCCTTCGACCAAGGAGCCAAGGCAATTCAATGAAGAAAGGGAAGTCTTTTCAAGAAATAGTGCTGGAACCACTGGACACCCACATACGAAAAATGAATCAAGACAATGCCCTTTCATCTTTCACAAATATGAACTCAAAATGGATCTTACATCTTAAATGTAAAAGGCGAAACAGATTATGGTGGCAGAGGACCAAGTCAACCTTGACGTGCATCCTAGTGGAGGATGGAGGCCCCTACACAACAGTGAGTCAGGAACCAGATACAGAACCAGGAGCACAGGTGAAACCTTAAAAGACAGCACTGTGCGAAAATTTCAGAAACAGAATAAGATCGACAGCACAACCCTGTGCTCTTATTTGTTTACGTAACTTGAGACCAACTCAGGGGAGGCAAGGGTGTGGGGAATGAGGATAAAGGGAATCCTATATAATAAAACCCTAATATGCTAAGTGTCCAGTCATCCAGTCGGCTATTCAACCAATCAAAACGTAATATGTTAATGATATGCTAAGGCAGTGATGGCGAACCTTCTGAGCTCGGCGTGTCAGCATTTTGAAAAACCCTAACTTAACTCTGGTGCCGTGTCACATATAGAAATTTTTTGATATTTGCAACCATAGTACAAGAAAGACTTATATTTTTGGTATTTATTTTATATATTTAAATGCCATTTAACAAAGAAAAATCAACCAAAAAAATGAGTTCGCGTGTCACCTCTGACACGCGTGTCATAGGTTTGCCATCACTGTGCTAAGGCCACTCAACCGCTCGCTATGACGTGCACTAACCACCAGGGGGAAGATAGTCAACCAGTCGCTATGATGTGCCCTGACCACGAGGGGGCACACACTCTGACCTGTAGGTTGGCTTGCTGCTGGGGTCCAGCCGATCAGGACTAAGCAAGGCAGGCTGGACACGCCCTGGAGCCCTCCTGTGGTCTCTCCCCCGCTGGTCAACCTCCTGTGTCCCTCCCAGCCCCGATTGTGCACTAGTGGGGTCCCTCAACCTGGCCTGCACCCTCTCACAATCCGGGACCCCTCAAGGGATGTCGGAGAGCTGGTTTCAGCCTGATCCCACTCAACACAGGAGCTGCCCCCTGGTGGCCAGTGCACTCCCACAGGGAGAGCACCACTCAACCAGAAGCCAGGCTCATGGCTGGCAAGTGCAGCAGTGATGGTGGGAGCCTCTCCCGCCTCCGCAGCAGCACTAAGGATGTCCAACTGCTGGCTTAGACCCGCAAAAAGTGGGCCTAAGCCATCAGTCGGACATCCCCCGAGGGCTCCCAGACTGCAAGAGGGCACAGGCCAGGCTGAGGGACCCCTCCCCGCAAGTGCATGTATTTTGTGCACCGGGCCTCAAGTAAGTAAATACAGACAACTGTAAATAAGCAGACACAAAAGCCAAAGATGGGACTCACAAAAATGAAAATGTGCTTTGACATGAGAATTGCGATTAAACAACCCTTTCCACTTGAAATCCTCCCCAAAAACCTAAGAAATAAATAAGTAAAAAGCAGGGAAGCAAATCAACTGCGGCAATCTCTCTGCGGCCAGTGCCAAGAGCATATGCCTTTGGGGCTCTGTGCCTCACCGAGCCCTTTCCAAGCCACACAAACTTAGCTGCCTTCAGAGGGGGTGGAAGAGGTCTAAGAAAGATGTTTGAAACACTCGTCCCCGCCTGTCAATCACTCAAAGCTACATCTCCAGTGACTCACAGCTGCATCACTCTCCCTGCCAGTGAGAAGTCATTTGTTCCCAGAGACCTGTCAGAGCCCAACAACAAAAACACTTGGGGAAACAAACATAATTCAAGACATTGATACATTTTTTCACCTGGCATCCTAGAGAAATGAGGACTCTCCTGCCAATAAAGGGTAACATAAAAAGAAAATAGTCACTTCAGATGCGAACCTGTTTTGTTAATCATTTTGCACAGAAATCTTTATAAAAATGTAGCACCTATTTACCTGACTTCTTTAACCGATAATATGGAGGGGGAAGGGGGGGCGGGAGGGTAATAACCTTTTTATTCCGTGACTTGGGAATCTCCTCATTTTTAATATCCATTATTTTACCTCCTGTTTTGATGTGTTGTTACTTCTATGTCCAGCTGCCACTTCCGCTGTGATTGTAGATGCTTCTAAAAATAACCCAGCTCTGTCCCTTCCCACCCTGTGGTTTCTATCTGGGCTGGGAAAACAGACAACCAGTGATGTTAAGGACTGGTTGCTTAATAAGAATGATAAGGCTTGGAGTGAAAGACTAAACAGCAAAGTGCAGGGCTTTAAATCAGAGTCTTCTGATAGCTAATTCGGTTAGATGCCCAGGGGCATTTTCCTCCTGTATTGTACAGGCTGCATCTCAGAGCGGGAGGCTCTCCACACTGGTGCCCAGGCAGAGACACACAGGCTGAGCCCAGAACCCCGATTCTCTGCCATGCAGTGGATGAAGCCATAATTAAATGTGTCTATGCAAATATGCACCCTGGAATTTGGGGTCAGGGTGAGGCTACTGCTTTTGTTTTAGGTTCTGCTGTTGGAATTTTTAATTAGCTCATCAAGCAAGAATAATCAGAGTAACCTATAGTTCCCTAAATATATTATGCTGATTCATGTTTCCCATTTGAAACCAGCTCTTCCCCCATCATAGCACTATCCTGAGATCTTTCCAACTAAAAAATAAATTGCTTAAGTCTTGCTTTCTATTGATTGGCATACAGAACGTCCCCAGTGAATGTTCAAATAAGCTCATGAATGAATGAATATATCTGGGACTGAGTGGGATTGTTTTTAAAAGGTAAACACATGTAGCTACTGATACACTGTCATAGTTGAATTATATTCATCATATGGTTGTTCTGATACAAGTTGATCTGAACCTTCTTTTAAAAGTCACTCAACGCATCTCATCAAAAAAGATACAGATGGCAAATGTGCATATGAAAAGATACTCAAAATCATTACTCACCAGAGAAATGCAAATTAAACCCACAATCAGATGCTACTCCATACCTATTAGAATGGCTATAATTAAAGAAAGCAACTGACAACAAAAAGTTCTGGCAGATGAAAGTAACAAAAACTCTCATACACTGTTAGTGGGAATGTAAAATAAGACAACCGCTTTGATAAAGAGTTTGGTAGTTATTAAAAGATAAACATAGAGTGGCAAACCAGTACAATCAAAATCCTGAAATTTTTGAACAAACAGTGATGCTGGAGCACCAGTTTCTAATCAAAAACACACACAAACAGAAAACCTACGTGCTATGGATTTTGGTAGGAATGCACCAGGAATGGCCTCGTCTTTGAAATCATGGGCTACAGAGACTGCAACAGAATTGCTTCCCAGTAACTAAGGCCTAGAGAGCAAGGCCTTAGAGTCAAGCTTGCCCCTTCTAACATCAACCTTAGTTATTTGTAGGATTCCACCCAGATTTCTTTAAATGGACATTCTTATCTAATGATGGTTATCTAGCCACCACTGAAGCTGAGAGAAGGGGGACTGCTCTGTAAGGAAAGCCAAATAAATGTCTGGGTAAATTTGAAAAGAAAAAGTTAAACATACACTTAGCACAAGTCCCAGAAATCCCAGTCCTAAAATTTGGAAAACAAAATAAAACATGTCTATACAAAACTCAAACGTGAATGTTTAAAGAAGATTTACTTAGAATCACCAAAATCTGAAAATAATAAAATATCCCATTAACTGATAAAGAAACAAGTGGTGGTACATCCACACAATGAAATACTATTCCGCAATAAAAAAAGAACTACTGGAATATGCAAAAGCATGGATGAAGCTCAGAAGCTTTAGGCAAAGCTGAAGAGGCCAGACTCAAAAGGCTATTTACTGTATGATTCCATTTACACTATGACAATCTTCAAAAGGCAAAATTATAGGGAAAGAAAACAGATCAGTGGTTGCCAGGTTGTGAGGTAGTAAAAGGGGACAGTTACAAAGGGGCACAAGGGAACGTTTTGGAGTTGAAATGACAATGTTCTATGTCTTGATTGCAGTGAAGTAGTTACATCACTATATATGTTTGTCAAAACTCAGAGCGGATTTTACTATGTGTAAATTATACTCAAAAAACCTGACTTTAAGAAAAGCCAAGCCATGCATTATTAAACATGAAAATAAATACATGTTCAAAGTTAAGTGTCAGCCTGGGTTCCTTAGGGAAAAAAGCCTAATCAGAATGTATGCCCCAGTGCTTCCTTACTGCCCAGGGAGGCCGGGTGAGGGGAGAAGCGCAGTGAATAGTGGAAAGAGGAGAGGAACTACATGGTGTGTGTCACTGATTCGGAAGCGGTCATTGCTTCAGGGGGACACACCCTGGTTGCTGTTCACGTGGGACCTCTCCAGAGGCCGTATGAAACCCACTGCCTGTCGAAACAGTCCATGGGGAGGAGGAAAAGCAGCAATCTATCGCAGATTCTGGTGTCAGACCAATGTGGACTGGATTCCGGGTCTGTCGCTTACTACACATTATTGGTCAGGTGTCTTAGCCTCCACAAGTCTTGGTTTCTTCATCTGTAACTGTTAATGGTGAATCGCACCAGACGTTACCAGGGAAGTTAAACCTCGGTCCTTGAGTTTGGCTAAGAAAGAATTCAGAGCCAAGAACTCAAATACAAGCAAAAGTTAATTTAGGAAGTCACAGAAGTAGAAGCAAGCTACGGAAGCAGTGAGCCAGCTGAGCTGCATGCCCTCGGGAAGTAAGTTACAGAGGCAAAAGAAGGGCCCTGGGAGCTGAGGAGAAAGAAAGGCAAAGCGAACACGCCTGGGGGAGAAGGGGGAAAGGTGCAGGCGTGCTCCAGAGAGAGCACACCAGGGGAAAGAAAGGGGTGGGGAAGGGCACAGACATGAGAGAGAGAGAGAGAGAGAGAGAGAGAGAGAGAGAGAGAGGATGCACTGGGTCCTTCATCTTAAGGGGTGCATGGCCAGCGATACGCTAGGGAAGAAAAGGTCCCTCTAGGGGCAAGGTCCCGCCCTACAATACTTGTTTTCCCAGGTTTGCCCATTGCTAAGCACCAGGTTTTCCGGCCTGCACTCTGCTCATGTCTGTCTATCTGCCTACTCTAACACAACATGTGATAAAAATGACTTATTCCTCAGAGCTGTTATGAAGATGAAATGAGAAAATGCATGTAAAGTACTTAGCACAGTTCTTGACTCACAGGTAAGCACCTAATGTATAGGAGCGGCCATTATTATTATTATTATTCCTCTAAATTGTTTGCATATTGAAAGAAACGACAAGAGAAGAAATAGTAAATGGATGGTGTGTGAATGAGGTACTTGAAATTGTTAGGGAGCAGGGCCTCCGAGAGCCAGCTGGTAACGGGAAGGTCCACAGAGTGGGAAGAACTAGAAAAATCCTACATGCACAGCCCTCATGGGAAAAGAGAAGGGTAAATGGAAACTGACAGGAGGTTAGCAATTCGATAATTAATTCATGTTTAAGAGGAGAGAGAGCATTAATGTGGGTAACCTGGCTTGCTTTCATGCCTGAGCAGCACCTAGAGCACATCAATGCAGAGAAGAGACAGTCCAAACCAGCACGTGTTTCCACTCCTGCGCTGCCCAATCGTCCTCATTCTCTATCAACAGCTCTACCTGAGCCTCCGGTAAAGCAAACCTCAGTTGACAAGTCGTGTGATAAAAGCCACACGTTGGAAGGGGGCTCAGAAATTTTATGGACTGGTGCTTTTCAAGTTTTAAACGACAAAACCATTTCTTAAAAGAAAAATATAAACAGAAAAGTAAAGACTTTTTGCACCTATTTCAGCCCCAACACAGATGGGGTCCCAGAGCCCAGCAAGTTCAAGTCTACACCTGCCCGCCCCCCAAGACCCAACTGTGGCTCTGGAAGCATAGTCTGAAAGCCACTGATATTGTCCTGCCCCTCGATTTTAGAGACGTGCTGACTGGAGCTCAGAAAGGTGAGGAGACCTCCACACAGGTGAACACAGAAGAGGCCAAAACCTGGAATTAGGATCCAACCAGTTTTCTGATGGCCAGTTGGGATATCTCTATTGCACTGAGCGCTGCCTTCTTGACTGACATACCAAGAAGATGAGAAAGAACCGTGTTTGGGAAGAATGCGCTTCATCATGGGGAAAAGCATACAACTGGAAGGCCGGTGAGCAGGGAAGTCTGGCCTGACAGCGTGGGCTCTGCTAATCTGCATATGAACAAACCATCGCCCCCACCCATGGCAGGCTAGAGTTACCAAAACAGTTTTTTGAACATTAAAACAAATTAAGCCAAAGAAAAAAAGAATTCACAGTGACTGCCTAATAGATTTGCATATGCAACGATTTTGCATATGCACGAGCACAATTACACTTTGGAGGAAGTTTAAGCCACATTAATGGGACTGTGGGGGAATGTAAAAAAGGAATGAATAGCCAACAAAATTAACTACAGTGACTAATGGATGAATTATACTCTTATGATGCTGGGCATGATTTAGTGTTTGTTCACAGAACTCCAGCTTACATCATCTGGTTGTACTTTAAAGTGTCTGTGTTTTAAAATCAAAGGTTAAGTTAAGTGTTTCCTTCTTAGCCTTGTATGTTGTGGAGTTCAGAGTTCACATCAACACGGGTAAATTATTTCCCAAAGTACCACCACGTCCCCCTGTCTGGGACAGTTTGGGACACCACTGATGTAGAAAGAGCCATCAAAATTCACCGTCTTCATGGGCCTCACAGGTCCTGCTTCTCAGGCGGCTCACTGGGCTCAGGCCGGACAACGCAGGGGACTGGGAGAAATCCTGTGACCCCCTCCCAGCCTGAGAGACCCCATTATTCCATGGAGCATGTTCACCTTTTCATTCCATAAGAGGAAGACTTACAGTATCTGGACAGAAGCTGTTTGGTAGCTTGACACAGATTACTTCCTGGCCTTATCCACACCACATTCCTTAAGAACATCTCACCTCCTCCAGCTTAAAAACCGCTCCAACGTATGGCTGGATGCGCCCTTCCTGGCAGTACTGGAGAGCCGAGGACAGGCTCCTGGAGAAGACGGGGAAGTTCTGGTCTTGGTATCGGCCCCAGTACACGCCCATGGCAGAGATATTCTTCAGGAGCAGGAGATTGGCCGGCACAGAAGCAATGGTTCCTCCAGCAAAACCCACCACCACGATCCTGCCCTCCCATGCCAGACTGAGGAAAAAAGGAGAAGGAAAAAAAATTAAAACAATGTACCCTCACATCCATTAGGATAGCAACTATTTAAAAAGAATAGAAGAGAAAAGAAAAGACGTGTTGGCAAGGATGTAGAGAAACTGGAACCCTCCGGCACTGTTGGTAGGACTGCAAAATGGTGCAACTGCTATGGAAAACAGGATGGAGTTCCCTCAAAAAAAACTTAAAAATAGAATTTCCGTATGATCCAGCTATCCCACCTTCTGGTCTAACTTCAAAAGAACTGAAAGCAGGATCTCAAAGAGATATTTGCACACCCTGTTCATAGCAGCGCTGTCTATAATAACCAAGAGGTATGAGCAACCCAAATGTCCATCAACTGATGAATGGATTAACAAAATGTGTATATACTTGACAATGGAGTATTATTCAGCCTTAGAAAGGAAGGACTTTCTGTCACATGCTATGACATGGATGAACCTTAAGGACATTATGCTAAGTGAAATAAGCCAGTTACAAAAAGACAAATACTGTACAATTCTACTTATTACAGGTGTCTAAAGTAGTCAAATTCATAGAAACAGAAAGGAGAATGGTGGTTGCCAAGGGTTGTGGGTGGGTTGCGGGGAGAGGGACGGGGAGCTGTTGTTTAAAGGGTACAGAATTTCAGATCTACAAGGTGGAAAAGTCCTGGAGGTCTGTTTCACAACAATGTGAATCTACTTAACACCACTGAACTGCACGCTTAACATGGTCAATAGAGCAAATTTATGTCACGTAAATTTTTACCACAGTAAAAAACGTAGAATAAAAAACAATGTACATAAATTCATACAGGCAAAAAGTAAAACAGAGGTTCCCATGGGCTTGGGAGGCGGGAAAGGGGCAGTTATTGTTTAATGGACACAGAGATTTTGTTGGGGAAGGTTACACAATGTTGTGAGCATATTCAATGCCACCGGATTGTACACCTACAAATGGTTAAAATGAAAATACTAGGTTATATATATTTTACCACAATTTTTTTTTTTTAAAAAAGAAACGTATTAAACCTCCAGCTAGAAATTCCTCTTGACCTAACAAACTGGCAGGGGTGACCCATCTTGTATCACTTTGGATTCTTCCGTAGGGAACTATAAATATAAGCCATAAGTGAGACAGTAGGGGGCCAGAGGAAGTAGCCAGTTTTCTAAGCAGGCCCACTTTAGAATCAAGACTGTCTGTTTAACTATGCCACTACTTTGTGGAAGGAAACTTGCTGTAAACAAATGTCATTCCATATGCTGTACTCGGAGACAACTCAGTTTGAAGCCCTTGAACTTAGGAAGCAGGAATAAGAAGCCAGACACTTTAATGAAGCATCATTTGCTTTCCACAAAGACTTACCTTAGGACTCCTTTAAGTTATGTGCTTCTCTGGAGAGTTTTGAACAATCAACAAAAATTCAAGCAGCAAGTTTCCTGCAGCTCGTTCTGAGAAGTACCATACAGTGCGTGCTAAGCAGTGAGTTATAAAAATAAAGTTTGTAAACATCTTTGATATGAAATGTGTGCATGTTGATTTGGTGATTTGCTTTTCTTCTTTAGAAGGGAAATGAGAAGCTGTTGTCAAAACACTATTATCCCGAAGGCAAGCGAAGGGCGACTGCTAGCGGCTCTCTGTCCTGGCTCTCCGTTTAGTCAACACACTCCCTCCTTTGCTGCTTCTCCAAGCACCATCCTGGACACACTGCAGGGATGCTTGGGGGCTAGAGCACCAACTGGGTCCCCTCTATGGGCAAGCTGCTCTCTTTGCTTCTACTTCTACTTTAAATTGAGATAAACTGCCGAAACCGGTTTGGCTCAGTGGATAGAGCGTCGGCCTGCGGACTGAAAGGTCCCGGGTTCGATTCCGGTCAAGGGCATGTACCTAGGTTGCGGGCACATCCCCGGTGGGGGATGTGCAGGAGGCAGCTGATCGATGTCTCTCTCTCATCGATGTTTCTGACTCTCTCTCTCTCTCCCTTCCTCTCTGTAAAAAATCATTAAAAATATGTTTAAAAAATAAATAAATAAAAATAAATTGAGATAAACCACAAAATTGTGCTTGCCAGGATGACAGGAGAAATGAAACCCAAGTTACAAAGCACTCCAGAGTCCCTGGTTGAAAACAGAATGAGAATTGGTGTAGAGACAACCAATTCTCCAGTGATTTTAAAAAAAAATAAAACAAATCAAAGGGATACCTAGCCTGCTGGCTACTTCAAAATCCAGCAAGATCAAAAGAGTGTGCGCATTTAACATCTGAACAATGATCTCCTCAAGAATTACCCGCACCATGGACATAAGTGGTTAGTGGGGGCCGGCACAGCTGAATTGAACACATGTATAATTTCTAAAGCATTTGATGTTGCCAACTAGAGAGTCTGCACTCGTTTCTTGGATATTTTCCAGTGGGATATTTTGTTGTTGCTATATTTAAGCATTTCCTGATTTTCCCCTCCACTTCTAGTTCTTTCCACGCCCCCACTCAGCTGTTCTCATTGGTGCCAGTGCCTGCAGGAGAAGTCAGCAGTGAAGACGAAAAAGAAGCAAGGCCAGGTGGTGGCGGAGGTCCGGAAAGGTCCCTCAGAGCCCCAGGTCGAACCCACTCTGGAAAGACCCCTCCACGCACCTGCGGAGAGCGTCCAGGAAGATGTCTCCCCCCACGGTGTCGATGACCACGTTCACCCCGCCACTGCCCACCAGCTTCCTCACTGCCTCCTTCAGGCTGCCCTGACTGTAGTTCACGCTGGACTGTGCGCCCCTCCGCATGGCCAGCTGGCACTTCTCGTCACTTCCAGCGGCAGCTATTACCTGCATAAAGGACACAAAGCTTCTGAGTTTCAGAATATGTATCAAGAGGGGCTCATGCCATCCAACCAACCTGCCACCAAAGGGTGCTAATCAAGGAAACCCATGGGACCTTGCTGACCTAGCATCAGCCTCAATCCAATGCATCAGCCCCAGCACACAGCACCATTGCACTGGACCCTCCATGCCCCACCATGGGACCCACACTTCCAGGAAGCCTGGACCCCCCATGGGTCTAGCCAGGAGATGGTTCAGGAGACACTCGGCAAGTTCCTCCAAATGCAAATTAAAACCACCATTTATTAAGCATCTCCTATGAAGCAAGTAGTAAGGACACAAACTAAATACCAAGCTACAGCAAATTATAAAGGCTTTTCAGACAGTAAAACAAGATTTAATGGGAAGATCTGGACAGACACTAACCAGCTTCATTACCTACGGCAAATTACTTAGTAAGAACTAACACTTACATAGTACTTACTATGTGCCAGGCATTATTCTTAATTAGAGAGAGAGAGTTATATAGAGAATAACTCAATATATTAATAGCCCAGTGATATACACACTATTATTATCCCCATTTTAGAGATGAAGAAACTGAGGCAAAAGAACTTAAGTAACTTGCCCAAAGTCACCCAGCTAATGGGAGGCAGAACTGGAAACCAAGTCCAGGTAATCCTTCTCCAAAGTTCAGGCTTTAACTTCTCTCTATATTGCTTGCCTACTTCTCTAAGCATCAGTTACCTCATTCACATATTCATCTTTATTTTAAGAATTCAGTGGAATACTACTGTATGTAAAGCACTTGCAAAACTTGGATAAATTGAATCTATTGTTACACACAGGCAATCACTTATTCTATTTAAACCTCATAAGAGTATCATGAGGAGGTATAAATATTTCCATTCTATTAGATAGAGACGTAGAACCAGAGAAGTTATTAACTCGGGATCTTCCAGGTAGTAGGTGGTAAAAAAAAAAAAAAAAAGTATTCAAACCCATTGCTGCCTGACTCCAAAGCCCATGCTTTTCCACTCCATCATGCCTAAGGCGTGACAAAGATGGCACCAATGCCTGCGGGGCATGCTGTGAGGAGGTCTAGGGTTTGGAAGTCTCCAGAAAAGTTTCCAACACTCAGGCATTGCCTGGAGGTGCCTTATCACTGGGCAGCACCCACCAGCGCACTTTGGCCCCAAGGTGACTTTCAAAAACATCAGTGGCCTTAAAAGATTCGAAACTCACCCATAACAATGTGAAACTGAAAGCTGCCCTCAAATAGCTGCAGGTCACGGAGGGCTGTCAGCACACAGTGCCACAGTGGGCGACACCTGACCAGGTCAGGCACCTGATTGCAATCCCAGGATTCTCACTAGGTCCTGGGGAGACCTGCTGTGCATCCATCCCCCTCTTGGTGCCTCACTTTCTTTATCTGTGAAATAGGGATAATAAACACTTTACATTACCCATCGCCCAGAGGTGTTGTGAGGATCAAGGGTTAGAGAACAGCGGTGGAGGCACTGTGAAAGCCATACGAAAAGCTGCGAATGGAAGATGTTATCAAAATGACCTGTTCCAAGTAGAGAGCATGATGACATTATATTTATTTTTGTTTGCTTTTGCCTAAAACCATTATTGCTGCTTAGATTAATATCTGAATTGAAGTGAACCGCTCTACTAACCTCCTGTCACTACTCAAAACAAATGGTACAATTTCATCTGTAAGTGTTAAATAGTCACAGGTTCTAGACAATTAGACTAAGTGTGGCTTCCCTGCTAAGAGAGGTGCTAACAGCCCTTGTTTTTGACATGAAATGTGTTAATATCCACAAGGAGCCTCCTGGTATCTAAGATTGCTTTCAGAACTCACATGTCCTTCCCAAAGGAACTTCATGTGAGAAGGAGAGATGCCACCTGCCGAAATTCCAGACCAATCCAATTATCTCCCAGCCTGTAGATTCCTGGCACCTTCTGGATACTCCAATTGCATGCTCCATAGGAACTTCACACTCAACAACATCCAAAACTGCACCCGACATGTCCTCCTGTGCTCTCAATCCCAACAAATGGCAAATCCACAAATTAACCTAGTTTGCTCCTACCCATTCAATGTCTAATAATAACAGGATCCCTTTTCAAGAGAGTCTTACTGACATGCCATCTCCTCTAATAGGCACAATGCATGTGTAATTTCAATATTCCCACAACAACCCTACAAGGAAGGCATTACCAATGAGGAAACTGAAGTGATTATGCTATAGGCAGAGCTAGAATTTGAACCTAGGTGGGGCTAACTTCTAAGTCTTTGTGCCTTCAGCAATATTAGAATGCTCTCCAGGGACCAAATTCTCTATTTTCTTCCAATTTAGTACGTCTCGATTCATCACCTCCGCTGCCCTGGTTCAAGGAGCATCACCTCAGGCTGGGATTGCTCCAAGAGTCTGCCCTACCACTTATGGACCGCCCTAACCTTATCCATCCCTCACTCCCACTGCTACCACAGTGAACTCTGGAAATTCAAAGATGATCATGTCACTTCTCTACTTAACACCCTCATGTGCTTCCCATAACTGTTCAAATTCTCCCGCACCTCCTGATCTTACTCTGCCCACCTCTAGAGAGTCATTTTCCACCGTTCTCCAGATCCTCTGCCCCACAGACGCTGTTTGCAAGTCCCTGAAAGCATCATGTTAGTTCCTCTTCCTCTGTCTTCTAATAAGTCCTCCCGCCACTAAAATGGCCTTCACTTCACTTCTTCCTCTATTCAACTGCTACCAGTCCTTCAAAAACTCAGTTTCAATGCCCACCATCTTCAAAAATCCTTCCTTCTTTGATATCCACTTTCTTTCATTTGTTAAGTCATTCATTCAAAAAATAGTTACTGAGTGCCTACCGTGGTGTAGGCACCATGCCAGGCACTGGAACGACAATAATGAACCAGACACTGTCCCTGCCTTCATGAGGATTTCAGTCCAGTGGGTAAGGTAAATTAATCTAATAATGACGCAAGTAAAAGATTCCTAGCATATACTGAGATGTGTAAGGTGTGTACTATGAATGAGAAGTATAAGATGCCATGAGGCCATATACAAATAGTGAGGGGAGGGAATTAATATTTCCTGAGGGACAAAGGATACTTCCCTAAAAAGTAGCATCTGAGTTTGAAGTGTGAGGTGTGGGGGTGGGAGGGGAAGTTCAGAGCATCACAGCTGAAGCGAATTGGACCTTGCAGGTCCCAGTTACTGGAAGGGCCAGTGATGTACTCCTAGAACCCCTCACTCATCCACAGGCAAACAGGTGGCAAGGCTCTGCTCTAGGTGACTTGCACCCCCAGTGCCTTGCATGTGGTTTTTGCTAAATCAATGAATATATTCCAGGTTTGAAAACCATATTTTGTGGTATGATTCGGTTTTAAGTGGAGACTGTAACATACAAATACCTTGGCCTGGAGAACATTTGTTGCCACGTCTATCACTGCAAGGCCTGTGGCTCCAGCTGCTGCCGTCACTAGAACAGTTTCTCTGTGCCAAGAGAGAGACGAACGCTACTTCAGAAACCAGAAAGCGTCCAGCAATATGATCTCACGAACATTTTGAAACCAGGACATTTTAAAGCAACAAGAGAACTTCGAGACCATTTCATTCAACCCTTTATGTGCATGCCTTCTCCAGCCTTTAGGGCTGGGTGGTACTACTGTGGTTCAGTTTTCAAAACTTCCTGGGAGAAATATTCCTTAATATCTCTTGGTAGCCCCTTCCTTTGAGCAACCGCTCAATTTCTGCTCCAGAAATTCTGTTCCAAATCATTCTCATACTTAACACTGCTGAATTTTAGGAGGTGGTGATCACATAATGGCCATGGGTCAACTAAACCCACCTCCCTGAAAAGAGCAGAAGGCAATAGGTAAACACAGGTAAAGTGGGGGACTTCAGCACCTCTGAGTTTAAAATATCCCAGTTAAACCTACACAACCAAGCCTCTTGGAAACAAATACCACAGGCCTCCACTAAAACCAGAGGGAAGAACGTTAAACCAACTCCCTAAACATGAAGGTTTTCTAGAAGGTGATATCCAAGGTGGTCAGGTCTGAGAGGGATATTTCTCCAAATTCATACTGGCCAAGTTCGCAATCTACCATTCCCTCTCAGAAAAAAAGGATTTTCCCACCATCACCAAACCCCAATCTCCAGTCACTACTTTCTTTGGCCTTTCCTTAGGCAGACTGAATGTGAGCTACAGGTCAGGCACGGGAGAGGAAGGGGCAAGGCCTTGAGTACTTCTGATATCAGAGAAGGATCCTAGCCAGCTCTCTGTTGTCTACACAGTCCTTACCCAGGCTGGGTACGTGCCCGATGCTCCAGGGCCATAATAGCAGTACCATAAGACACGGGCAGGATAGCAGCTTCCCGGAGCGGCACCCTGTCTGGAATCCGCCACAATGCCTGTAAAAGAGATAACAGTGACTTAGTGATTCCATACGTACCTGTTCCTAAAGGCTGCTCAGTCAATACTATGATTTGATTAAGTGATTAATTTGCAAAGGGAAACACCTATCAGGAACAAAGCCTAGTAGAAGTCAAAACCAAGCAACCTGTGGCCAAGTTCAAGGCCTGCGTGCATCAGTTTTCAAAAATCTTAAAGTTGCACCTGCTCAGGAAGGAACCAACAAACTTATGGAGAATGCAACACTGACCACTCTACTATATAATGGGTGAACTGGATGTTAGGTATATTTTACCTCAATAAAACTGAGGGGGAAAATATGTACTCTTCTCCACTAGCGGGCACAATTCACATCCTGAACAACCAGATGTGGCCAACCTGGCTGGCTCCATTCCCAGGGCCATCTCTTTCACAAGCTCCCATGGGAGAGAAACCCATTACATCCGGCTTAACTACCTAACTGTGGTCCAATTGAAAAGCCAGCCAGTTGCTTCCAGGGCTCAGGAAACAAAATGTTTCTTCATTAAACCACTCCATGCCAGGGTTCTTGTCCCAGCATCAAGAAGGGTTCAGGAATCTGGAGAAGGCTGTGTGTAGATTAATAAAGAGGAGTCCAGACACGAAATATTATTTTGAAAGGCAATTTGGGGGTCAGAGGAGCCTAGTTTAAAGGAAACTAGGATCTAAGATCTAAGGTCTTAGGTTCTCAGGTCTTAAAGTCTAAGGTCTCCTCGTCTCAGGACCTCATGTTTTTTATTAACACAATTTGTCCTGAGGCAAGGCAGAGATACACACTTCAAAGGGTCAGGGTTTCTGTACAGAGTCCATTGACAGAATGGGGAAATTAGCCTATGGCTGTTCAGGTGTTTGGCCAGTAGGAGGCAATAACATGTAGATTAAGATGCCCCTTAGCTGTCTGGCAGCCACAGTCAATTTAATGTATCCTATTCAGGTTTGGGGAAATGCCATCAGCCATTCCCAGATGCAGCCCTGCTGAACATGCTGGAATTGGTCTCCAGCAACTCCACACGAAGTTCTGTGCAAGGACTATCACACCAATATAGAAAAGGGATTTAGCATTTGAAAGAAAGAAGAGCTTGACTGAAAAACAAGATGTTAGCAAATAAATACAAAGAAAAAGGGGCGGGGTAGAGGGGGTGAGGATAGGTAAAAATTAAAGGAAGGAAATTTTTAAAAATACCTAAACATTGTATTGAGAGATAGGGATACCTTCTGGTCAGTGATACATTCTTCAGCCATACTGTTCAAGCCACTCACGCCAATAACTTGATCTCCCTGAAGGGAAAATATCGGTAAGGTAGGTTCAGATGCATCTTTCTTTCTGATTCTTTATGACCCCCCAGGTTTGCCCTAACTATCTATTTAGAGTTAATGTTTAGTAAATAATTCAGCCTTTTTCTCAATATCCCCACCAGGATGCCAAGCCAATCTGAGCATATTTTGGACAATGATATGGGTATCAATTAGAATATGAATATACATATGAGTTAGAATACCAGTGTTAATATTTTTCACAAGAAGCTGAAACTTGATAATTTCCTATCCTCTGAGCCACGAAAGAACTTTTGTTGGTAACGAAAGTTTAATAAAGCAAGGCACTTCTACTGCCTTCCTTCCCCCAATTCAGAATTCGTTTCTTCCCCCTCCATCTCAGTTTCCCTTTGGTGTCTTCTGACAAAGACCAGGAGACATAAGACCCTTTGCCTACAAATGAGTTGGCATGTTTCTCAAAGCTACGTACACATCAATTCTCTAAATTTCATCACATTTACCTCTTTAACTGTGCTGACCTCTGTGCCTGTCTCCAACACTGTCCCAGAAAACTCCATTCCTGAAACAAATTGTTTCGAGATTAGGTTAATCTGTAAAGCCCAGCACCATGGAGGTCAGAAGATCCTGATCTACAAGCTTTCTGGAACTGAGAGGTTTAAGTGCCTCCCCTCACCTACCCAGGGAGGAGGGGGAAGAGTGTTGTACCCAAATCACAGGAAAGGGAACTTAAGATTTTTCACGATCACAACCTGAAAAGCTGTAGCAGCCCCATTCTTACCAGGACACAAATGAAGATTTCAAGAATGAGTGAAAGCACGGAGGTACACAAGTACTTTTACAGGCACACCAATACTTTTGACCCAGATCACTGGGGGCTTGGGCTTCTACAGCACCCCAATTACGATGCTGGATGCCATGTCTCCTCTGCTGGACTATGAAGTCCTCAAGGATATGAACCAGATTTATTCATACAGTACTTGGCTCAAATGGATAAACTAGTATTGTCTGCCCTTTCCTCTTCCACCTCCAAAATTTCTGAATTTAATGATCATACATTTCCCACCTGAGCTGCCAGAGGACTAACTCAGCTGAGTATGACATGACAGCTGCCCCCATCCAGTATTTCAGCAAGTAAAAACAGAGGGAAATGATTCCAACTGTTGAGACACAACCAAACACCCTGAGGCCAAAACACAGCAACTATTTTGCAATTACTATATCCTTAACAGCACATTTCTGTATAGAACATACATGCACCATATACATGCTGAACTACAGTTATTCCTGTTAAAATAAATTTCAACAACAAAAATCAGTCATGTGTCCACATTTTCAGAATTTAAATGTAATCAGATTGGGCATAGTGAAAATCAGAGAAGACAATGTGCTACTAGAAATGTATAAACTCTTTTCCTTCTTTCTGATCCTTTGATATTGGGTTTCTTTGGGAATGTGTTTGTAAAGAATAAGAGTTTTACCTCAGCTGGTTTGGCTCAGTGGATATAGCGTCGGCCTGTGAACCCGAGGGTCCTGGGTTCGATTCAGTCAAGGGCACGTGCCCAGTTGCGGGCTCGATTCCCAGTGAGGGGCGTGCAGTAGGCAGCTGATCAATGGTTCTCTCTCATCATTGATGTTTCTAATTCTCTCTCCCTCTCCTTTCCTCTCTGAAATCAATAAAAATATATTTTTAAAAAAAGAATAAGAGTTCTAGCTGCAAGAAAAAACAAAAAACAAAAACAAAATTGAGGCAATGTTAAGGAATAAAAGAAAATGACTAGGACCAATGATGATTGGGATCAGAATTCTGATGGACAGAATGATATGTGAGCATTCATTTGTTCATTCATTTTAAAAATATTTATTGAGCATCTACTATGAGCCAGTTATAATGCTAAACTGAGAGATATAATAAGGGTAAAATAGTTATAGAAATTTCCCTCAATCTAGTGCTTCTAATTAGTGGTGAGGCTGACATGTCTGAGATGTCACTGACAGTGGGTAGAGTCATAGATGAAGCGCATGGTTCTGAAAACGGTGTCTTCTTTCCCTGCAGCAGTCCCTTGGCCCCTCCACACTCACCAGGTGTGAAGGGAAGATGGGGCCTTTCCTGATACTGACCACGGCAAACCAAAATATCAGCAAAGTTAACTCCACAGAAATGGACATCAACTCTGACCTGTAAAGGAAACAGAGCAGAGCAGTATATATCCGTGGAGACAGTAACTGGATTATAGCAAAATATTTACTGAATACCTACTATATGCCAGGTACTGAACTAAGTCGCTATGCACAATCATGAGGCAATCAATGTGGACAATTTCCCGGCCTTCATGGAGCAAAAAGTAGGGTAGAGAAGACAAATATTCAACCAAATAACTGTGCGTATTTATGTGTTAAATTACAACTTCCACACACAATTTTAAAAATAGAAATATGTGATGCTATGAAGGCATAGGATGGGGAGACTTAACCTTTTGGGCGAGTCAGGAGAAATCCTTAAGAAAGTAACACTTGAACTAACAACAGCCAAGAGTTAACTATGCAAAATAAGAAAGAATCCTGGCACTGCCAAAAGCAATGTCATGTGCAAAGGCACCGTGGTGGGGACAAAAGAAAAACCAGCAAGCCTAGAGCACAAATAGGAGAGAGAGATATGGGGTTAGAGAGCAGGGCCCACACCATCCAAGGGCTTATAGGCTTTCTTGATCATCCTAGCTTTCAAGGTAGGAATATGGGAAGACATTAAAGAATTTTAAGCAGGAGAGTAACATGATCAACTGTCTTGGGAATCAGGAATCATACTGGAGGCTAGTGCTAGATCACCAGCTTATGTTCTAGCACAGCACTGAAGCTGAGATAGGCCTGCAGCAGTGTAGCCAGCAGTTTCTTTAGACCGGGGGCGGGAAAACTTTTATTCTGACAAGGGCCACTTGGATATTTATAACATCGTTCACTTAATATAATTCGCTTAATATAAATTTATGTTGCTGTGAAAAAAAAAAGCTCCTACATTTATTGAATTTTGAGTCCTGCCTGCAGTTGCCTAAATTGCTTACATATGCAGCACACACATGACCTCAAGCCACTCCACCTTGACTCATGGATGATTGGAGAATTAATGTCTTCCAGCACCCCAGTCCCAGGAAGCTGAGTGGCTGCCATCACGTGCTCACCCAAATAATCCAGCAGGTCCCTGTTAGTGGCACATTTCTCCCTCTCACCAGGGGTCCCCCACATTGAGGCTCACTGCCTGCTGCACCCAGTCAGAAGTGCTCATTCTCCATGCCAGCTGACATTGTGTCACCAGAGTGATCAACCTCAAGTGACTTCCACATTTCACTGGAAATCCCCACAACCTTAAAGCCCACACCACTGCAGTACAGCCGAGGTGGGCACAAGGCACATAGTTCCATGGAAATACTGGACGTTGCTGGTGTAGGGGAGGAGGGAGGGCAGATCATTAGATGCTGACACCCAAGAGAAAGCCACGGATGGGGTCCATGTATCTGTGTTAAATCCATAGCTGGCAGGTGGTTGTGCAAAAATGGTGTGCTAATCAGAACTCTCTGTTTCTAAGGCAACAGCTGTGGGGCGTTCTGAAAGCGGCCTCCACTTGTGTTTGGGGAGAACAATCTTCCTTAGACCTTTTGGGGAACCCTGAATGGGCCCACGGAGCCCACCACGAAGTTGCCCCCTAAGCTGAGCGCTAGGGAACTCCGGTGGGTGTGTGGGGGCCGCGGGGAAAACGAAGGGGCGTCAAGAGGTCCCGGGGACAGGCCGGTCACCCTACCTCGTGAGGCCCCACAGGGCGGGGGGCGACCTCCTCAATGGCCAGGGGCTGCTTCAACTCCGCGCACCGCGCGGCGCGGTAGTGGCGGCCGCCGCCCGGCCAGGCTCTCCTGCAACACGGGACAGGGATAGGGTTACTCGGGGTCACCCGTGCGGCTGCCTTTTGGAGCTCAGGGAAGACTCGGGGTCCCACCTGCAGAGCCACACCCATGGGAAGCAACGTCCCCCAAGCGTCGCCGCCATGTCCCCGCGCAGGGAGTCACCGGAGGGGAGGGTCCCGGGGCAGGAAGAGCGCACGGCGCCAGCCCCGCCCTGCCGCGTCCGGGGGCGGAAGAGGGATGGGCCGCGTCTAGGGACACGACCCGCCGGGCGGGCGGCGCTGCCAGGACGCGCCCCGGGCCAGCCCGCCCGCAGGGCCGCGGGGACCCCGGGGCACTCGTCCCTTGTCCCGCAGGCTTCCTGGAGGTGGAGCCCACTGGCAAGGAAAGAAAAGTCCTGCCAAGAAAACGATTATCCGAGATGATGCATTTGTTGGCATTTTTATAGCAAATTTGGGAGCCTTTTAAAACCACACTTGGTGGCCTTTAAATTGTGGTTCTTGGGTCTTCTGCACATGTGAAATCCTAAACGCACAGGTAAAGGCTTCAGTGTTTGCCTTCAACGCCTTATTAGAGTTTAATTCTGTTTGTTTGTTTGTTAATCTTTACCAGAGGATATTTTTTCCATTGATTTTTAGAGAGAGTGGGAAGGAGGGAAAGGGAGAGAGAAACATCCGTGAGGTACACCTACCTTGCCCTTGCCAGGCCAGCATTGAACCTGCAACCCAGGTACCTGCCCTTGCCCTGGAATTGAACCCCTAACCCTTTGGTGCTCGGGGCTCACACTCTAACCACTGAGCCACATTGGCCAGGGCAAAGTTCAATTCTTGTTACCAATTTCCTCACACTTACAGGGCCATTTACACTAAAACTATATGGTTACTAGGAATCCAATGTGGAATGAGCTTACACAAATCCAAAAAGTACTTCCAATTAAAGTCAGGCCAAAACCTGGTAGTTTTCATAGTTCTGAAGCCAGTAGTATGCTTGGCACAAGGTAGATGCTCAATAATTGATTAAGTGATCATATAATTCCTGGCTGAACAGGTACACTCTAAAAAAACTGAAAACATAACAATATAATCTGTGAAATATTATGCAACGGGGTAGAGTAGACCTCTGTTGCAATAGTAATCAAATGTCAACATGCTGCCAGTGTAAGAGAAGCACATGTTATCCTGGGAAGTATGTTTCATTTGACGGGTAGCTTTGAAGGCAGCATGATCTCTTTGAAGGTCATCTGGTCAGAGTATAGCCTCTCAGGTTCAAGCCCAGCTCTACTATCTATTTGTCTGGCTTTGGCACTGACATCTGAGGGCTGTGGGCCCCAGTTTTCTCCTCCATAAAGAGAAAACCTTGGGCAGGATAATCCCCAAGTTGCTAAATTCTATTTCTATTTTTTTGATGGAAACAAGAGTGCAAGATAGCAAATGACCTGGAAAGAATGATCAGGAGTAGAATAAAGACAAAAAATAGAGAACAAATATGAAGGAGAAATGAACTTTTGAAATGACTGCCCACAGGCTTTGGTGGGAAAGAAATTCAAGAACCAGGTCACCACTTTTATCTTAAGAGCACTCACAGGGAATTTGAAGTCATTTTAGCTCCTGTCGCTCTTAGGAGGAACAAGGACTAGAAGGTGAGAAAATGGAAAAAACAATTCTTTCCAATAGACACTTTGTAAACTCTTAAGTCATTAGGCACATAAAATCAAACCAGCAATAATTGAGAAATACTAACATTAGCATCATCAAAACGAACATTCTGGTTGCCAAGTAATAGTGCGCAATAAGAAATATCAAATTTATGAAGGGTGAAACCAGGATTGATTGTACTGAGAATAAAGTGAGTTGTTATACGTGGAAAATGTTTTGTAAAATATTAGGTATTTATACAAGATATAAAGAAGCCAGCAGTTTTTAATGGGACTCCTTGCAAGCAGCAACCATTTCTTTAACCACCTTGTATTTGCAGTACTTTGCAACACTTTTAGGAACTTAATGCATGCTTCTCCAATGAATTGTTGAGGTATCTGTAATGATGAGAGAGAATCATTGATTGGCTGCCTCCCGCACACTCCCCACTGGGGATTGAGCCCACAACCTGGGCATGTGCCCTTGACCAGAATCGAACCTGGGACCCTTGAGTCCCCAGGTCGACGCTCTGTCCACGGAGCCAAACCGGCTAGGCAAGTCTTTTATTTTTGATTAAGTATTTTTATGTAAATTTTTTCTATTGTGGTCTTCATAATGTCCTTGTCATTCTCAGGGAATATGAGAATCAATGCGTTTGGAGAAATCTATCAATACTGCATCCGACATTTATAACAATATCTGAAGAAAATAGTTCAAGTCTCTTTAAGAAGAATCTTAGAGGAAGAAGAAAGTGTCTTAGGTAATGGAGGTGATTTTCAACACTTACCAGTATATGCAAAATAGCTTTCACATTTCCAAAGAGCTTCAAAGGTAAGTGACAAGGCATTTAATAGTAGTTGCTATAGTAGCAAAAGAAATATTTTGCCTCTCCCTCAAAGTGTTGCCACCACACCATACTATCTAGTTTTTGTTATCATCTGGATATTTTGTTTTATTAGGGGAAAAGTGGACAGAAAGAATAAAATTTGAGTCCTGTAGAAGAGTGTAAGACCAAACAGCTAAATCTGAACTGATCACTCTGGGAAGAAAGAAAAAGAATCAATAACTGCCCTGCAAACCAGTTCCAGGGCTCATTAGGAAGTAAAAGAGCGACTCTTCCTGCAGCTACAGCTCACATGAAGAGATAATATTTAACATCCAGAAGCTGCTGGAGGGCTGAAGCAACCTGGAGCTGAATACACAAACAGCTATGATTTCACAGAATAATAGACAATATACGAACAATGTAAGCAGCATACAGGAGAATGCAGAAAAGGCAAAAGTATTTCCCACAGTTAAAATGCTTTATCCACTAGTTTGTCAGCACCTGCAGACCAGACTGTGTCTCAGTGGCCCCGTTTACCACCACATCTGCACAGAGCAGGTACTCAGTACGGCAAGCTGTGTGGGAGAGCTGCCAGAACATTACTATCCAAAGCCACATCCCAAAAAATGTTAAGGGGTCTTGCACCCACTTTCCTGCTGGGCATAATCTGGTCTTTTTTCTGATTAGTTCAGTGTAGTAGTTTCTTTTTCTTTGTGGGGAATATACTCTAAGACACCCCCCTCCAGTAGATACCTGAAACCTTAGATTAGGGGTGGGTGGGCAAACTTTTTGACTCCAGGGCCACAATGGGTTCTTAAACTTGGACCGGAGGGCCGGAACAAAAGCATGGATGGAGTGTTTGTGTGAACTAATATAAATTCAAAGTAAACATCATTACATAAAAGGGTATGGTCTTTTTTTTTTAGTTTTATTCATTTCAAACGGGTCGGATCCGGCCCGCGGGCCGTAGTTTGCCTACGGCTGCCTTAGATAGTACCCAATTCTATCTATCCTATGTTTTTCCTATACATTCCTACCGTTTCACTTAAAGGAAGCGCCTTACGGCTTCTCTTTGGCACATCCGAATTGTCAGCATCACTACTTTTTGTGCTTTGGGGCCATTAGTAAGTTCAATAAGAGTTACTTGAACACACAAACTTCGATACCACACAGTGGATCTGATAACCAAGATAGCTACTAAGTGACTAATGGGGAGGGGGAAGCGGACACAGCATGGAGACGCTGGACAAGGGGATGATTCACGTAAGGTAAGGAACAGAGCGGTACAACTTGAGCTTTTATTCCGCTACTCAGAGCGGCGTGCAATTTAAAACTTGTGAAGTGTTTATTTCTATTTTTAAAATTAACATTTTTGAGCTGCAGTTGACTGCAGGTAACTAAAAGCACAGAAAGCAAAATTATGGGTAAGGGCAGGACTACTGGGTTGCTATTACAGGTATGTTATTATCTTCTGCCACAATGCTGTCCTTCAGGATTTCTGATGTATGTGGGAGTAAGTTTGCCTTTTTATTGAATTCCCCCAGATTGCTATTTCTGATTGTTGCAGTTGGGGTTAACTTTTCTTAACCTCAGAGATGAGCTTTGGCCATTGATACATGTAGTATCGACCTACTTTGTTCTAGGGACCGTGTAAGATTTGCTCCAGTACAGAATCAAATCATAGCATTTCAGTGCTGGGGTGAAGTTTCAAGATAATCTAATCACCCTACAATTGAAAACATTTAAAAATAAAAAATGAACTTATTGAAAACTCCCTTTACCCCCCAAAAGATAATCTAATCAAGCCATTTCATCTACAAGTAGAAAGAGGAGGGTTGCAGAGAGCCTGGCCCAAGGTCACATCAAGGCTTCGTGACAAGAGCGCCATTAGGATCTGGCTTTCCTGATTTCTTATTCACATCTCTGGATTTCACTCCACATTATGCACAATAATAATATTTCACATTTTCATAGCACTTCAAAGGTTTCAAATCACTGTCCCCTAAATGGCTCCATCCTGCCAAAGATGAGAGTAATAATAATTATCATTGCAACTAGCACTTGCTGGCAACTTAGAGCAAACCAGCAACTATGTACGTGTTTTTGCCTCATTTCATTAGTACTCACAATAATCCTCTTACTGGGATCCTATTATTTTCACTCTTTTATAGATCAGGGATGTAGGCTGGAAGGAGGTTAAATAACTTGCCCAAAGCCATGCAGCCAGGAAATGGGGCAGTTCAGAAGTTTCCTCATTGCCTGATGCCAGAGCCACAGCGAGGACCGAATCTGGCTGCCCACTGTGCCTTCCTTACAAATGCCCTCCGGAGCAGACAAAGAAGGAATTGTACCAGACATCTCAAAGTCATGCTTTGCTTGGAGTTTTAAGATTAATTTTCTAGGAATTTTACTGTAGTTCAAGCCTAGAATATAGGCACATTCCCTGAAGAAGAGAATATAGAGAAAACAGCCTCCAGTGACACTTGTGCAGTTAAGGGACAAGAGCAGGAAGAGATGTAACACATCATGAGGAGTGACTACCCTACCCCATGTAGCTGTGAGCTTGAAAATGTACTGATTTCACTTAAATTTAAAGCATAGTGTGTAAGATGAAAACTATGATTATGTAAAATAGTTTACACACACACACACACACACACACACACACACAATTTTAATGAAACAATTGCTGACTAGGTTGCCTTGTTACCAGTCATGACTTGAGCAGGTACATGCCAACATTTGGGCTAAAAGCTTAGCACCCAGATAGACCAAGTGGTAACATTGACAATGGCTGCTGTGGCCCCCAAAACCAACCACCTGTACTTGATGCGGGGATCTATCTCTCATCTTCAACCATCATTATGGAACCAGTTTACAAGGTCGAAAGCATTCTGGCAACTTTATGAAGCCTTTCTAACCCAACCCCCAGAAAGAACCAATTCTCCCCTTTCAAATGTCCCCCCCAGAGAAGTTTGTGTAAGCCTGTATTAGCGCGCTAATCTCATTGTTCAGGTGGTATTTATCTGTTTATCCCAACAGCTGAGCTGTCAGCACTGGAGATGGTTCTGATGAAGTGAAAAGAATTTAGAATCAGATATTTCTAGGTTCAATTCCTGGTTTAGCCACTCACTCAGGGTGACCTTGGGAAAGTTATTCAACCTCTCAGTGCTTCTATGAGCTCATCTGTAAAACAAGCATCATAATACCCATCTCCGGTGATGGCTGAGAATTACACAAGGTCAGTGAGTACATGGCAGCACTCAATAAATAGCAGCTCTTATGAAGACAGTTCCTGCCCTTGACCCTCTCACCATCGAGTGGAGAGAGCCACAAAGATTGGCATCTAAAATGCCTGGGAGATGGCCTATGACAGAGGGCTGCAAAGAGGGCTGTGTGAGCACAGAGTTAAACCTACTCCATTTGGAGAGCATCGTTTCAAGAAAATATCCCAGAGGGAGGTTGAGGAAGAATCAGCCAGACAGAAGGCACAGCTAAGTTTGCCCCAGGCAAAGGAGTTCATGAGAGAATGTGGCATGTTCAAGGAACTGCAAGTGGTACATTATAACTGAAGTTATGACTTCAGTTATGGTGAAGGATGAGGCTGCAGAAATTCCATCTTCACCACTTCCCAGCCGTATATCCTCAACCAAGTGATTTCCATCTGAGTCTGTTTCCCCGACTGTAAAACGATTGTGATTACATGAACTAATGTATGTAAAGTGCCTAGCACAGAATACACATATCTTTTAAACAAGATAACAAGTAGGCAGGTGCGAGGTGAAGGGGAGTCAATGGGAAAATAAGGCGGGGGAGGAGGGAGATCTGTAATACATTCAACAATAAAGATAAATTTTAAAAATTATAACAAATATTAGTTATCTCTCTTTATCTAGGATAAGCGTGGTAGTTATCCCATAATATATACCCATTTTGATTGAGTCAAGGGAAGGGTGATAGAATGGGTGAATTCATTTACTTAACACATATTTATTAGATACCATTCTTGTGCTGGACACTGTTCTAGTCATGGGATACAGCAGTGAAAAATCAGACAAAAATCTCTGCCCTGATGGGACATGCAGTTTATGAATTGAGATGGAAAAGAGGCCACTGGTGTCTGTAAGGGGACAGTCTGCATCATGGCCCATGTGGCTCCAGGCTTATCTGATGAAAGGCTAATATACTGACAAAGCAAGGTTCCAAGAGGTCTGGATGTGGTCCCACCTCCCAACAATGAGGAGGCTCTTGTCCCTCCCTTAATCGCTTCTCACTTATCAACCCGCAGCTTCCTGTTGTGATCCAGGGGAGCTGGTTCGTTGTGTTGTTGGCAGGAAGAAATGTCAAGGAGGGCTCAATTCTTTCTTGGGCTCTAAGTCTAAAGTGATGGCAAGAGGAAATAGGAAAGCAGCACACACAAAAAAGCTATGGAGAGGGAGATTTGCCTATCTCAGAGGCCAAGTGATAAGTGAGCTCAAATGCATACAGGTTTTATTTCACTGGTAGGATAATCATATTCACGCGTGTATATCTCTTTACAAAAGGGTTTGCCTAGGGGTTCTCATTTAATCCTCTAAAGGACTCTACAAGTAGGATTTAAACCCACTTAGTCCCATCTCTCTCCTTTAAATTAACTCCTCCCATTCCACTGCCTCCTTCCCTGTGGTACAAAGCCCGCGTTTTCAATCATAAACAAAAACAACAAAAATATTCCTTCAACCCCTTATCCCTCTCTAGCCAACACCGAATTCATCTCCTCCCCACAGCCAAGTGTACTGAAGTTTAAGAATATGCTCATTAGCTTCCTTGCTTTCCTTCCGTTCACTCTCCACTGTGATTTCCCCCTGAATACCACTGAAATGGTTCTTGCTGAAGTCACCAGTGATCTCCCATTTGCCCAGTCTGGTGGATGCTTGTCAGTCCCCATTGTGGTTGGCTTCTCACATTTGACACCAGTCTCTGCCGATTCTCCTACTTTTCAGCTCACTCCTTCTCAATCTTGTCCAAAGATTCTTTGTCCTCTGCCACCCCTTTAATGTTGTCAACCAGGCTTCTATGGACCCTGAGAAGATTCATATGATGTACCAAACTCCAAAAAGGAATTTATCTGCTGAGATAAACTCCGCATGGTCAATCGAAGGCCCAAGTGTTATAAATAGTAACAGTCTAGTGGCCATTTGTTGACAGGTGCTCCTCATGTACTCTGTATACTCTAAACTCTGGATTTCCCAGCACTACACCCCACTTCTTTAGGAGTCTAAATCAACCACTGCAGGGAAGCCCTGGTTTTATCTTTCAACCAATGGACAGAGACCTACCCATCCAATCAGAACTGCACAACTATATCTTCATTTGCATCTACATCGACCAATCAGAACTGCTCTATGACGACCAATCAGAACACACAATACCAACCAAGGTGATTTGGACCAATCAGAACTGTACAAATTTAGAAACCTCATTTGCATAAAATTGGACCACTTGGAAACCTGGGCAGAAACTTTCTCTGTAAAAGGTTACCTCCCAAAGGCGAGAGGGCAGACCATGATAAACAATTTCAGCTACTTGGAGGGGAGTAGAACCAAAATATCCTAATTTTTATAAGAAGTCCCAAAATTATTAAATAAAAAATTTTAAAAAGACCACTCCCCCTTTGTCTTGGTGAAACCCACTTTCAGTTTCCACCAGGTGCTGCATCTCCCTGTTTTGCAAACTGTTCAGTCTCTCCATTTTCTAATATTCTTTTGGGGGAATTTTTGTTGACAGCTCTCTCACCCTGGTTTCTCTCTCTTCCTATGTGAACTCTTTTTCTTCAAATTCCTGCTCAACTTTCTGATTTATGAGGCCTTTCCTAACTATAGTCTCACCCCCTCTCATCTTCTCACTCCTCCCCCCTCCAAAATATACACAATACCCTCTCTTTGTTGTCATGACAATTCCTGTGTAGCTTTAGTAAAGCATGCATCACACTATGTTGTGACTGTTTATGCCTCTGTCTTCCCAGGAGATTATGAAAATCTTCAGGGTGGAGCCAGTGACTTCATCTTCTTCTTTTTGTTTATTGTTTGAAGTATTAGATATAGTATTGCATATGTTTCCTTTTCCCCCACTGACCTCCCCCCGGGTGACTTCTTTATTTTTTTTATTCTCAGAGGCTGGCACAGAGCCGGGCACATGGTAGTCACTGCGATTTAGAGGTGTTTTGCAAATTCTCAAGAATCAAACAGCTAGCAAGTGTGAAGGCAGGGCCTAAACCCTCAACTTCCTACTGAAAGGATGTAGTATCTACCTCACCACAGAGTGCAGGTATTCCATTGTAAGTGCCTCGACCCCAAGGGGCAAGGTGGTGGGGAGGATTTCCTTTTCCCCACACACATTGCCCTGGCTACCAGGTGTGGAAGGATTGTTTGGTATTTGTAGCCTTCCTTTCCCAAACTCTAGGATAAGAGAAGGAAGGGGGAAAAGATACCTCCCATCTCTTCCTCCCAGTGGACAATCAAGGCCATCACTTCCTTTTGAGCCAGCGGCAGGAAGCCTATCCTGGCTCATGATATTCCTGGCTTGAGAGGAGTAAAGAGTGACCTTATAAGACACTTTGCAGCAGGGCCAGCCCTGAATGTGATCACTACCATCCTGAAGTAATACTCCCGCGGAAACCTCCTAAGGTGACCACAGAGACACCTGGAAGGGAAGAAACCTCCTCCTTCCCCAGGAATAAACAAGCTTTCTAGGGAGAGGCTCTGGGATGGGACAGTATGCGCATTCACCAATTACGAGCTCAAATTCCACCCGAATACACACAATCAAAGGCTTTACCAAGGCCATTATCACATGCACAGGGCCCTCCTGCTGTTTGGGCAACATTTTAGTGCTGTAGTGAAGCAAGATAAATGTCCATCAAAGCGGCAAGGTAAAGACAGAGGCATTCCGCATTCCGTAGTGCCTTTCCCTGACCTGATGACTCACTTGGCCTTGTCATTTGTAATGCTGCCGCCTCTGAGGGGCAGAAGGAAATGAAGAGGAAAAGAGTGGGTTGTGTCGTGCATGTAATTTGTTTCCCCATTTCAGAAGGCTTTTTAACGAGCTTTCTCATTAAGGGCTCTGTGAGCCCATGCTTAAAGTTTTCCGGACAAGCAAATGAGCAGGACTGAAATCAAATGGCATCAGGCCAGCACTTCATACTTTGTCTTAAAGATATAGTAATGGGGAGGGGGTGGGTTTGAAAGAAAACATGGTTATTGTGAGAAGAGAGATTTGATAACTCTTTTGTCCAAGATCATCTGAAAACGAGTGATGTGGTTTTCCCCAATCCCCATGAAAATACTAATGTCCATCGGTTATTAGCATATTAGAGTGTATCTGTGATAGCATTTCTCTATTCACCGGTTCCCATGGAGGGAAGTAATTGTCCCGTGTTATCCTAGCCCACGGTTCATATTTCTCGTAGGGCACTCATCACATTGCACCAGAGATAAAGTCCTCTCTTGACTCTGACCCAGTGGGAGCACTCAGCCTTCCCTAGCCTCCTTTATATTTCCACAGCCCAGCACACTGTCCAGACACATAGTAGACACTCAATGCGATTTTACCATTTAACTGAATTCATTTGGTGCTATTAGTACATGAAAAAGGAAAAGAAAATAATTAGACCTGAGTATAGACTGCAATTCAGAATAATTTACCACCTTGCAAGGTTCAACAAATATTTTAATGTGCTAACAGCCCCTAATTAAAGCAGCAGCCTTCAATTGAAATGAGCAAGAGGGAGGAAGACAATTATGGTGGAGATTCAGAGATGCATTTAAAAAAAAAAAAAAATCATTGCTGGACATTGTCTGTTGGGTTTCTGAACAGGAATTAGCTCTTTTGGCAATAGAGAAATCCCTTCCAGTGAGTCTGCTCAACAGAACACAAATACAGAATGCACGAAAGCAAATTCTAGTTGTTGGCTATACTCGAACCACTTGTCCAGCAATCCTGCTTGTATGGCCTAAGGAACACTTCACTTTTGACAAGTCCAGTGACTTCCCACGGTGATATACATAAACAGTCTGACACAGGGCTGGCCATGGAGTACGTGCTCCATAGAAACTGGGTGCCCAGTGTCAGGAAATGCACAAAAAGGGGAGCAGGGCTGCCCCACCCACTGGAAAATGGGCATCAGGAGAAGGTGACATAATTCTCCCTAAAACATTTGCTCAATGGTCCAGCATTTGTATGCTTCTGAGTGTTCTTATGTGTGCTGGGCTGTACTTCATACCAGAGAACCAAGGCCATCTCTGTGTATGTCTCTCTCTCACTCAAGTCCACACTTGAATAATCAGCAAGGAATCTGTGATCCATCCCTACAAGCAGAAGAATGAGGCTGGGTGTTCTCAAATTACACAGCTAGAATGTTATTTTGTTTGTTTGTTGACCATCACTCTTTCACAAAGTGTCATCTAAGGACCATGCATCCGATCCGTGAAGATGCCGATTAAAAGGATTGATCTCCTGGCTGGATTGGCATCCTGGCCTCTGTAGTTTTATCAGGTTCCATCCATGATCCTGCTTCCTGCTGAAGTTCAAGAGCCTCTGGCCCCAGCTTCTGACCTAGTGGTGCCTTGGATCACTAGAGGGCACCCTGGAACAACCTTTTCCCCCCAGGCTGCAGGCTTCCTGCTCCTGCCAACCCACCAGGGCTGTGGCGCCCACATAGTTCTGGGCTATGGTTTCCAGGCCCATCCTGGAACCACAGCTTCCTTTAAGAAATGTAATCCAATTGCCACATCACCAAATATATCTAGCATGCATTTCCACAGAAGTGCTGCTATAAATTCAATTTCTAAAGACAAAGGAGACCTTAAGTCATCCTATGTTCATTCATTGACCACTTATACATGGTATACCACAACAACATTAGGTATTAAAAGGATTGATTTTAAAAGAAGGCATTCTTCCTACTTCCAAGAAAAATGTGGGGAAGAGAAGGCATAAGTATTAAATCATTTGCAAATAGTTATAATCAATAGTGAGTCTATTTTCAAATGAATAAGAACATAGAATAAACTTCTAAATCTGACACAGTCAGATGCCAGTATACGCACAGACCAGGAGCTCCAGCTTGGCCCTGAGCTGACTGGGATTCCTGGGAGGGATGGTGGGAAAGGTGGGATGGGAGAGGGAAAGGGAAAGGAGGTCAGGGCAGCCCAACTACAGCAGGTCTTTCTAATTCAGGGCCCGCCTTCCTGTCTCCACAGGCACTTACCTTAAAATGAGCACGGCAAATGCAAATCTGGGAAGAACCACTGGATTTATTGTCATATTGGCCTAGAGCTCATTTATTTAACAAATACTTGCGGCGCGTTACCATGTGCCAAGGACTAGCCTCGCGCTGGGAAGACCACGGTGGGCAAGGCAGATGCCTTAGGGCTGCCTTCAGGTGTTTCCAATCCAGTAGGAGGGACGGACAAACAAATAGGTAATTACAAAGTAGTGTGTAGTGATGGGTTAAGTAGGAGGTTTATGGGAGCTCACAGGAGAGAGAAACCTGACCCAGAGTCAGGCTGGTGAAGGCGGGCTTCCCCGGGGTAAAAAGGTTCAGTGGAAGAACTTAAAGGGAAAGTTAGGAGCAGCAAGAAAAGGCATATTTAAAAACTGGGGAAGAAAGAAAGCAGATATATGAGGAACTGAAATAAATTCAGTAGAGCTGGTGGAGGGATGGTGGGGGCTGGGGGAAGTGTGCTAAGCAGTGTGAAGCAGGGGCCAGTTCATAAGGAGCCTTGTATATCCTGATGGGGTTATCTGGACATTATCCAAAGGGCACTGGGGAGCCATTGAAGGGTTATGAGCAAGAGTGTTACCATGATCAGAGCTGCATTTTAGGAGAATCTGATTGTGCTAGGGTCAGTGATACCCTGGTATATTAATAAGCCAGCAAAGCCAAATGAATCAGTCTTTCCCTTTAAATCAGTGGTTCTCAACCTGTGGGTCGCCAACCTGTGGACCACGACCCCTTTGGGGGTCGAACGA